>NC_033635.1:5589627-5645534 GCF_001540865.1 Ananas comosus
TAATCACGATGATCTGACGTTTTAGCAATATAGATTCAAAATCTATAAATATTATAAAAGATTTAAAAAATCCCGAATATTCAATAAATACCATCAAAGATACTTATATGTATTCGTTATAAGGAGCCTTATAATCAAGCATTAAGAGCGTCGAGGGGGAGAGGGGGAGAGGAATTTGTTAGAATTTATTTATATATCTTTACTGTGATTAAGATAAAATTAGCATCGGATACTACAACGAAATTATCAAATCAAATTTTTACTATAAACCGGTCATAACACTTAACTTCAACTATTCTTATGCACTTATACATCAGATGCACCAAAAGCACATAGTTTTCTCTCTCTTGCACGGCCAACTACCCAAGGAGTTAAAGTCGTTATTAGGCCTAGGTTTTGAAATTTTGGGTCCAAAAGTGATTATCGGCTCAATGGAGGATTTAACGACCTCGTTTTCAAAATTTGCTTTAAATTTTTAGAATAAGTTTTAATTTTCGAAACCCAAAATTTGAAGTAGCTAAATCCTAATTCAAATCTGGTTGTGATTTTGGACTCATAACTAAATTAAATTTTTTATTTTACATTAAAATTTTAAATTTAAATTCAAATTTCAAATTTAAATTTTAAATTTATATTTGAATTTTTAAATTTCAAATTCAAAGATTTATAATTTAAAATTCAAATACTAAATAAAATTTTAAATTTCAAATCTCAAATTTTAGATTTCAAAATTCAAATCTTATTTCAAATTTTAAATTTAAGATAAAATTTGAAATTAGAAATTATAAAAAATTAAAAATATAGGTTTTCAAATGTTTATAATTCCATTTTTAATTTTTTTAATTTTTAAATTTTAATTTTGAATTTTGAATTTTGAATTTTAAATTTGAAATTTTATAATTTAAAGTTTTAAATTTTAAATATTCAAAATTTAAATTTTAAATTTAAATTAATTTGAAATTGAAAGTTTAAGTTTAGATTTAAAATTTAAAATTTTACATTTTAAATTTTTAATATTCAAATTGTATTTTAATTAAAATATCAATTTTAAATTTTTTGGCACATTTAAACTATTTAATTTAGTAAGAAATATTAGCCGCAAACTCAAAAAATTTTGGCAAACAACTTTAAAAAATCACATCAGAAAAATATTTCCATCTAAACTCAGCTAAACTCTCTAATAAAGCTTTTAGCAAAATAAATCCTCCAAACCAAAATTAATTTTGCAAAAATTATTTTTCCAGAATTTTGGCCAAAGGAGCCCAAGTATCTAGTATAATTAAAAAATTCTATTTTAATTAATATTTTTTAATTTACATTAATTTTGTCTGATTTAAATAATTATCGAAAATATCTAATCCTAATTTAACTAGAAGCCTAGCACAATCTACTCAAGTTCTAACAGACATATATATATATATATATATATATATATATATATATATATAAATATAATGTAAAAATGCTAATCATATCGATATATAGTAGTAATTCCTAATTCTACTCCTCATTGAGCTAGCAGTTGAAATAAATTAACGAGACCCCTCGCACTCCAATCTTCGTTTTTTTTTTTTTCTAAAATTTCGACCTTCGAGATTTCCACCTTCGTAATTAAGCAGGCTCGTCCAGTTTACTCTCCCAGCTAGCTAGCAAATTAAACAGTAAGTTTAATTATCTATCTAATTCTTACCAAGTTCTTGATTCGTTTCGTGTGCGCGTTTCGTTTTTTAAGTTATCTCCGTGGAATTAACCGTTGATGTGCAAAATTTCTTGATTTCTTGATTTGTTTTCCCGTGTAATTTTGTTTCTTAATTTAGTTTGTTTGTGGAATTGCATGCACGTACTGCTAAGTCTCTTAATTAATTGATTTCTCGCCATTACTAATTTGATACAGTATATTTTCTTTATCCCTGGAGAAGGATTAGCGTGGGTGCGGAGATCGATCATGGCGATGGCTCCGGGGTACAAGTTCACGCCGAGAGAGGAGTTTCTCGTGCGCGAAGTGCTGGGGAAGAGGCTGCGCGGGGAGCCGCTCGACGGTGCTGCCGCAAGCTGCATTTGCGAGGCCGATGTGTACGGCGACGATCCGGAGCGGCTCACCAGTCTGTTCACTCCCGTAAATCGCGACCCCTGCGAGTGGTTCTTCTTCAACTGGTGCAAACTGATCAAGGCCAAGAAAGTCCACCGCGGAGGCCGAGCTGATCAAGAAGGGCGGCGCAAGAACGGAAGGAAGGAGAGGACGGTGCGCAGGGACGGACGTGTAGAGATCGGGCAGTGGAGGTCCACCCAGGCCGTCAAAGACGTGTTCCAAATCGACGACTCGGGCCACGCCGTCGTGATTGGATACCACCAGAATTTCGAGTATCGTGACAGCAAGAAGCAGAAGTCCGAATGGCTCATGGAGGAGTACGGCGTCCTCCCGCCCTTGGAGGACGCAGGCGGCGACGACAAGGAGCTGGTTATCTGTAAAATCTACAAGACGCCTGCCGCCAGACGTGCCGAGGCAAAACGATCAGCTGTATCATCACCGGCTTCCCCAGTTCCTTCGTCCGTATTGCCGTCTCAGCATACATTGCCGCAGCAGCAGCAGCAGCATCCAGCTTGGACCGAATCGCTGCAGCTGCCACCTTTCGGGCCTTCACAGCCGGCAGTGGTGCCCCCAAATCGGCCCAATCCGTGGCTGTCGAGCGCGCTGTTGCAAGCATCCTGGCCCGAGCAGTTGTTGCAGCCTCCTTTTTCGTCAGAACTTTTACTGCTCCCTTATCAGCATGATCCGCTGCCGCCACCCCTTCTGCCGTGGCACCGGCCCGGACAGTTGCCTCGGCTTCTTCCGCAGCTGGACATGCCGCAATACAACATCGCAATGACGGCAGGCGCCTTGTCTGATGCATCCTTTTTCCCTGATGATCTAATTTGGTCTGATGGTAACCAATTTGTGTCCGACGAGCATTGTGGAATCATTGATGCCTCTGCCGAAACTCTGCAGCTTCCGCCGCCGCCGCCACCAGTAGTAGTTCATCCGCAGCCTCATGCTGTCTCAGCTGCACATGTCGATGATGATCGCACACCTGCTATCTCACAGAGCTCCCAATGTACTACTATTGCGAAGATATCCGAACATCACGCGGATAATGGCAGCGTACTTCCCCTGCCAGACGAACAACAACAACAACAACAACCACCACCGCACGCCGAGTCGAATGCTGCTGCACGGAGACGTCCAAACGATCTACAACTTCTAGAGAGATCGGCGAAGAGGAGGAACATTCTTGGGACCCACAATTCTCTCTTCGTAACAAGCCCTCCGCGCCTTCCAACCGTCCGCAGAGCCCCGATGAGTCTCGATGATCGGCAAGAGGGTGCATGCATGCATGGCTTTCTGTTTCGTGAGAAGCCCACCGTCCACAACTTTTTGATGATCGGCAACGACTAGTGGCCCTCCGATCCCTGATCATGCGTGCACATACACTGATACACATTCAGTATGTAATTATACATGGTTGTAGTTATATATACCAATGCGGATCATATTCATAGATATCCATTTGATTATATACTGTATTCGGCAAATATATATATATATATATATATATATAATTGGTGTGCCATATCTCTGTGCAACGACGACCAGAGTCCTTCAATTTTCAAATTTTTAATAAGGGCAGTGCGATTTGTCACACACCTTTTTTATGTATTTTTTATGGTATTTTAGTTCAATGGCCGCTTTTCTTACAACAGTTTTGTAGAAAAGGCTACATATATATTATTTTTAAAGCATAAGATTCACATCCTATTCATCTTCGAGGTTACAAATTAATAAAGAAATTATATCTACAAAATAAGTGGAGTGCAAAGTTTAGACCGAATTTAGCATTGATCAAGTTTTGCCGCTTTCTATTTTTCGAATTTAAAAAACTGAGAGGTTTAGTTTAAAATTTTAAATTAACCACAGGTGGCCACACGCTGAAATTTATATAACTTTACATCATGCGTAAATAGCAATTACTTTTTCTTTTAAACTACTCAATCGATCTAATTTAATGTTACTTTTAAATAATAAGTATGTATAGTTACATGCATTTAACTAGGGTGCATGATGCAAATTCTTCTCAAGGACCACATTTTTTCGCACCTCATCCATATCTTGACCGTTCATTGATCTGTAACTAGCTAGTGAGATCAGTTGGTTTTGTCGTTTTGTGATACTTCTGTTAATTACGCTGGTGAAGGAGTAGAGAGATATTAACAACATGATCCACTAGTAATAATAATTTATTGGCCCAACATCGGCCCAAAATATTTAATTTTAATTATTATTATTAGTATGGAGGGCTCATATATTTTAATGAAAATTTTTTTTCATCTGATATGAAACTATTAGGCGTTACAAACTCCTTCCGTTTAGCTCCTGACGTCCCATCGTCGTTTGGTCACCAAACCACACTTTCGACCGTTATTTACTGATTGTAACAATTTGATCTGCTAGAAATAATAACTAGTTGGATCTAAATTATCGGTCCAAAATATTTAAGTCTATTTATTATTATTAACGTGGCTGTCTTATATATTCTAATCAGAATTTTTTTTTCATTCAATATAGAACTATTGAGTGTTACAAATAGGAATCTACCAAATCTCCTAGGAAAGTTCTATCGCTCTCTCATACTATAGGTCAATCTTAATTCCTGACATTTGTTATCAAGATTTAAGTAGTTTTAAAATTAACAACAGAAAAGAGGTCAAATCAATTAAAAACAATTTATAATAATTTATGGATAAAGTCACTACTTAATTTAACACATTCAAAATTTGTGTGAGTATATATATATATATAGAAAGAGAACTAGGCTGGAATATTATTAATAGCATCAAGCTATTCGTGCTATTGAGTTTTTAGTCCTTAGATTGATAAATGAGTGGTTAGGATGATGTGGGCCCCTTAGGGTTGAGTGAGTGAAAAACTCGATAGCACCAAGGATTTGGTGCTATCGATAGTACCCCAGTCGGATTCTATAATCTATATATATATATATATATATATATATATATATATATATAGTAGGGCTACTATACTCTTATAAGTATTAGACCCTTCGTACTCATATGTTGTTTTCGATGATGGGGCTTTCGAATCGACGATCCACTCCGTTAAATATGATCTAGAGTATTTAAAATTTCTAAAAAATAAATTTTGTAATTTTTCGAAATCATAATAAAGTCCATCAAACGGGCATAAAGTGAAGGGTTAAAATCGAACGACGTCCTAAAAATGGATGATCGGATCCTTTAATTTAAGATCAGAGTTATTTCTTTATTTAGGTAGTGAATAGAATTTTCTATCAAAAATTCAACCTATTCTAATTCTTTTACACCGTTAAACTAGCAAATATTCCATACCGGTCGTTAAAAATTATCAATTTTGTGAGCTTTTGATCGTAAGGTAAATGATGTTGAAAAATTATGAAATTTGATTTTTTAGAAGTTTTAAATATTCTAGATAATGTTTAACGGTATGGATCGTCGATTCGAAAAACTCTATAATCGAAAACAACTTATGAGTATGAGGGCGATCGTACTGATAAGAGTATAGTAGCCGGACTATATATATATATAGTGCGTCTGGTACGCTTCTGGAAGCACGGAGCGCTCCGTGCTTCCAAGTTGTTTTCGATATTCGGACTTTCGAATCGATGATCGGCTCCGCTAGACTTGATCTAGAGTATTTGAAGTATCTAGAAAATAAATTTTGCAATTTTTCGATATTATTTGCCTAGTGATCGAAGTGGCTCAAAATCAACGGCTGAAAATAAAAATCTTACAAAATATGATGATATGACATTAAAATTTTAGATCAAAATTATCGATCTTATTTTATATGATATAAAAAATTTTCTATCAAAATTTCATGTGATTTGGATATTTCTACACCGTTAAAATTATTGATTTATTATTTACAATTATTATTAATAAATAATTATAAATAATAAATTAATAATAATATCGATTATCTATTTATTAATAATTATTAATTAATAATAATATCGATTATCTAATTAATAAGAATAATTATTTTATTATTAATTATTAATAATAAATTACTAATAATATCGATTATGTATTTCTTAAGAATAATAATTATTAATTTAATAATTATTATTCTTAAGAAATACATAATCGATATTATTATTAATTTAATAATTATTATTCTTAAGAAATACATAATCGATATTATTATTAATTTAATAATTTAGATAATAATAATTATTTATTTTATTATTTAAGCAATAGATAATGATTTAAATATATTAATTAGATTAATTAATAATTTACTATCATTAAAATTTAAATTTATATTTAATTAACCTTGTTCTGATTCGGGAATAAGCTTGTTCCAGGAAAAAGGTGGAACAGCAGTTCCAGCTAGTTCCAGTCTTATACCAGTTAGTTCCAGAAACCCAGAAACTACTGTTCTCGGTTACCAAACGCTGCGTTTGAGAACAAAGGGGGGAACAAGAGCTTATTCTCCCCCTTGTTCCCGAACCAAACACTACCCTAAAGTATGAAAATTCTAGAATGCAACGGGTATATTAGTGATGTGGCGTAACAAACCAATCAAATTAATCCTTTTAAGAATATATGTCCCATCATGATTGTAAAAAAGTATTTTTACTATACTTTTGTTTGAAAAGAAGGAATGTGATTGGCTTGTTATTGATGACGTGGTGCAAATGTGACAGTGTAGAATTCCTCCCTAAAGTAACAATTTAAGTATTTTGGACAGAAGTACTGTNAGTGTTTTAAACCGTTGGATCCTCTTTGAGATTCGTGCACAGGTTTGGGGGATGAAGTGGGATGTAGCTAGTAACACGGTTAACAGAGAAATAAAAGAGGAAAGAGAATCCCACTTCAAACCTCTCTCTCTCTCTCTCTCTCTCTCCGTTAATAAAGAAATTAAAGAGGAGAGAGAACCCCCCCTCAACTCCCACCATCTCTGGCTCTCCCTCCCTCACCCTGCTCCTTTCTCCCACCCCCACCTGTTGGCCCCACAACCCTAGCCGCGCGACACTGCCACCCACCGGTGCCGCTCGTGTTTTTTAAAAAAATAAAAATAAAAATTTTACACAAATCTTGTAATTTTTTTTTACATAATTTTTAATTTTTATAAAAATCAGTAAAAGAATATAAAATTGTACCAAGAATCGTATATTTAAATTTTTTTTGCAGAAAAAATAAAAATTTATTTAGTACCAATCTTGTAGAATTTTTTTTAATAAAAATATAAAAAAGTACGTAGAAAAAAAGAAAATACAAGTATCTTATATTTTCTTAAAAGATCCATAGCTTATGACGACTTTTTTTTATAAATTTTCAAAAAATTACATTAAAATATGAAATTTTAATTCAATATAAAAAATATTAGAAAAAATAAAATAAAATTATCATTTTCTATAATGGAAAAAAATTGCATATGCTCATCATTTTATTTTTTAAATAATTTTAAAAAAATTAAAATAATTCAGCTAAAAATAGAAATAAATATGCGGAAAAAAAATTGTAAGGTTTGAAGTGGGATTCTCTCTTCTTTTTAAGTTCTCTGTTAACGGAGAGAGAGAGAGAAAGAGAGATTTGAAGTGAGATTCTCTCTCCTCTTTTATTTCTCTGTTAACGGTGTTACTAGCTGCATCCCACTTCTGACTTTTTTATAAAACAATCATCTAAAATTTTAAAATTTGCGAAATAACCCTCTCAAAATTTTATTTGGAAAACTAACCTTCCTTTCGCCACGTCGGCGCCACGTCAGAATTTCTTTTAAAGGCGGTGAATCGTTCCTCGCTTTCTTCTATTTTTTTTAAAGGCGGTGAATCGTTCCCCGCTTTCTCCCATTTCTTTTAAAGACGGTGAATTATTTACCGCCTTTCACTTATTTAATGTTTCTTTCTATATCCCATATATAATTCTAACAACCATATAAAAATTTTAACAAATCACATATAATCTTAACAACCTTTAAATCCTAATAATTTATCCATATAATTTCATACAATCTTAACAGCCTGAAATTCTAATAATCTATCCATACAATCTTAATAATCAAATAAAAATTTTAATGATCCACATATAATCCTAACAATCTCACTTTTTTCTATTTCCCATATAATCCATGCACAATTTTAATGAATGTGGTGAACGATTCACCGTATTTAAAAGAAATAGAAAAAAGCGGGAAACGATTCATTGCTTTTAAAAAGGAATGGAAAAAAGCGAAAAATGATTCACCGCCTTTAAAAAAAAAGGGAGAAAACGGAAAACGATTCACCGTCTTTGTAAGAAAATCCTGACTTGGAGCCCACGTGGCGAAAGGAGAGTTAGTTTAACAAATAAAATTTTCACAGTGTCATTTTGCCAATTATAGTTTTTTGGAGGGTCATTTTATAAAAAAACCCTCCCACTTCATCCCACTTATTCTCCCAAACCTGTGCACGAATCTCAAAGAGGATCCAATGGTTTAAAACACTATAGTATAGGAGCTTCTATACTATTGATAGTATAGAAGCACAACTCTATATATATATATATATATATATATATATATATATATAGAGAGAGAGAGAGAGAGAGAGAGAGAGAGAGAGAGAGAGAGAGAGAGAGAGAGAGAGAGAGAGAGAGAGAGAGAGAGTGTGGGTAGAATACTATTGGTAGCAAAAGAGCTCCGTTGCCACCCATTTATTTTCGATAATGGAGCCTCTAAATCGATGATCGGCACCATAGAATATGATCTATACCACTTGAAGTATCTAGAAATTAAATTTAATGCTTTTTCGATATTATTCTCTTGTCCATCAAGCGGATGTAAAAATGAACGGCTGAAAATAAATATTCTTTAAAAAGTGATGATAGAAATTTTGTGATCAAAATCGAGAGTATAGATCTTGTTCTAAATAGTTTAAATAATTTTCTAATCAAAATTCAATTGATACAAAAAAATGCCTAATATCTACCATTAAAATTATAAATTTTGAAACCCTTTGATCATTAGGTCAATGATGTCGAAAAGATTTGAAATTTGGTTTCTAAATACTTCAAGTGGTATAGATCATGTTCAACAATTCTGAAAAAGTTATTTAGTCAAATAACTCTTCTTTTACCAACTCGGTACTGGAATGAATATTTCTGTCAAAACCGATGAATCTTTCACCGCCTTCAAAAAGACGGTGAATAATTCGCCATCTTCTAAACTTCTTCTTAAAGTGGTGAATCGTTAACGATATTTTTGAAGGCGGTGAACGATTTACTATTTTTAAGAGATTGATTTCTAGATGGCACGATAAATTCCTAATAGATACCACAAATTTTATTTATAATAATCACTTTGTATGATAAATTTTAAGTAGATATTTGCAAGGGTATTTGGTAAAGGCATTTGATGGAGGACGACGCTTAGAGTGATGACTACGAATCTTTGTAAAAACTTAAAAGGAGTGTTTAAGAGAGTTCATGTTTTGCTTATCACAACTTTAAACGGGCGCGGAAAAACATTGTTCAATGATTTGGGCTTGTTGAATTTAAAATATCTACGGAAGATTTGTTGTACAAAGTGATTGTGTAAATAAAATTTAAGATAAAGATAGTGAACAATTTACAGCTTTATTAGAAAATTTAAAAGTAATAAATTGTTTACTGTCTTTTTTTGAGGGCGTTGAACGATTAACCTTTTTAACAAAATTATCTATTTTGGCTTGAGTTTGAAAAAGAAGAATTATTTAAAAAGCTAAAGTTTTTAAAATATTATTTAATTAATTATATAATTTTATAAAGTTATTTGAAAAAAAAAATATCTTTCTTGCCGACCAGACAGTAGCGACTAGCGAGTAAAGCCTCTCGGCATCGAATTGACTGATCAGTAGACCTGGCAATCTTGACCCAAACCTATGGGTACCCGCGAGTTACCCACAAATTTGCCGGTATGGGTACCAACTTTTTCAACCCAAAAAATTATGGGTAAAACGGGTGGGTACCCATCAAGCAATGGGCATTTTGGGTAACCCGCGGGTACCCGCACATATATTTTTTAATTACAAAATATATTTTCTTAATTAATATATGTTTTTTATTTACTCATCCTAAAAATTCTAGTCCTAATTTCTTATTGCATGTCTTTTATATTATGAAATATTTTTGCTTTAAGATTTTAAATATTTTTATTGTATGTTATGATATTTTAAACAATGAGTTATATTACGCTTTTAAAACTTAAATATATATAGGTGTGTGTGTGTGTTTTGCATTTAAAAAATATAAGAACCAAAAAATAAAAATTGCGGGTAACCCGCATACCCACCCCGCTCACCCACGGGCGGATATGGGTAAAGATGTTGACTACCCAAAAATTTACAGGTAAATTTTATCCATGCCCAAATAACCTACGGGTATAATAACCCGCCCGTGTGTTACCCAATCTGCCCGTTTGTGAGATCTACTGATCAAGCATCGAATTGACTGATCAAATCTTTATCCTACTGTAGATAGAAAAATTAATATAATATAATATTTATATAAAAAAGAAAGAAAAAAAAGGGATTGGCAGAAGAGTAGGAGTTAGCACTTCAATCATGGCTGCAGTGTTGCCAAGTGGCAGACTATTCGGCATCCCAACCCAGCCTGATTAGTGTGATTCCTCCGCCACGTATCATTCCTCGCCTCTTCGCTAGACGCCAAGGTGACCAAACACACCTCTCTCTCTCTCTCTTTCTCTCTCTCTCTCTCTCTCTCTCTCCTCGTCCGGAAAAATCTACTGTATTATACGCGTACGAGTCCAAATATTATATTTTTATAAGTATGATCGTCTAAAATTCGGTATTGATTATAGAATCTACATATTAACGATTCATATCGTTAAATATTATCAAAAGTATTTAAAATTTTAAAAAAATCAAATTTTATAATCTTTTGATATTATTTATCTTATGAGCAAAAGATTTTAAAATTAATAATTTTTAACGATCGGTATAAAATACTTGCTAGTTTAATAGTATAAAAAAATCGAAATCGATTAAATTTTTGATAGAAAATTCTATTCACTATCTAGATGGAGATCAATAACTCTGATCTTAAATTGAAGGATCCCATCACCCTTTTTGAGGACGTCGTTCGATTTTGACCGTTCATATTATGCATGCTTGATGGACTTTATTATGATTTCAAAAAATTATAAAATTTAGTTTTTAAAAATTTCAAATACTCTAAATTATATTTAATGGAGTAGATCATTAATTCGGAAGCTCTATCGTCGAAAATAACTTATAAGTACGAATTGCTCAATATTTATAAAAATATAGTAGCCATATTCTATACTTACATCATATTATTACTAAAAAGTTAATTACATTTTTTTAAAAAAAATATAATAAAAATATATTTTTAGAGACGCCAAATCACCAATATAACCAGTAGACGCTACTCATGCCCACTCCTTACAAAATTGGTAAATTACACTTCAACCCCCTGAACATAGAAACTCAGCCTGTATAGTTATCTTTAAATTTTTATTAAATTTAATAATTAAAGTTTAATACTTTCTACATTTTGGCCTTTTGGTATGTTTTAGAAATAATTTTATAACTGATTCTATCCATTTTTTATAATTATAAAAATAATTTTTTTAAAAAAGTAATTATGAAAATAGACCTTTAATATGCGAGATTGAATTTTTCAAAAAATAATTAGTATAAAGATGAATGAGTCACCGCATTTAAACGTTGCGAATTATTCACTGCATTCATAATTTCTTAAACCAACACAATTATTTTTAAATGCAGTAAACCGTTTACTGTCTTTATTATATTATCTATCGCTGTTTTTAAAAACGATGAACCATTCAACGCTTTTATGCGCATTTCTTTCTTTCTCCACCATGCTGATATCTATATGGCAAAACGAAAACTATATTTACAAATAAAAATTTTATTAATTTAATTTTAGAATAAAATTTCGGAAAAGACCTAGTGAGCTAAAACTGCCTTCTAATTCAATAGTCTAATTTCTAAAAAAAAAAAACTAATGTAATGCAATAGATTGATCAATATATATATATATATATATATTATATAAATATAGAGACTTATCTTATCTAATGTATGCAGGCCAATAGTTTATCGTATATGGCAAATTATGCGTGGAGACCAAAGTTAAACTAAGTTCTAATATTTTTAATGATAATCAAAATTTTGATGATCAAAATATAAGTTTTCAAACGTACATGAGTACTGTGCCATTACAACCCTGTAATAAAGAAAGTCAATAATATCTGAATTCGTTGTCATACTATTTTTATTTTTCTCTCAAATTTATATTTTATTATAATATTCAAAAATATTAAAGACAACTAATATCGAATGATTGATTATTATTAATGGTAATTTACATACTTATATGTGGTACACTATTTTATTTTAATATTCTGTAAGTTAAATAAAGTCTGTACTCCAATTTTAATGACTTATGTTTTTTTTGTTTTGGACCTCCGCACACACCTCTCTTATTCGATATTTTATATAATCATGATGTTAGTAAAATAATTAAAATTTATTTAAGTTATCTAATATTCACCTTTACACTGTTTTTAGTTGTAACTTAAACTGATAATAGAAAAAAATTAATAAATAGATAATAAAAAAAATAAAATAATATGATAAACTAAGTTCTAATATTTTTAATGATAATCAAAATTTTGATGATCAAAATATAAGTTTTCAAACGTACATGAGTACTGTGCCATTACAACCCTGTAATAAAGAAAGTCAATAATATCTGAATTCGTTGTCATACTATTTTTATTTTTCTCTCAAATTTATATTTTATTATAATATTCAAAAATATTAAAGACAACTAATATCGAATGATTGATTATTATTAATGGTAATTTACATACTTATATGTGGTACACTATTTTATTTTAATATTCTGTAAGTTAAATAAAGTCTGTACTCCAATTTTAATGACTTATGTTTTTTTTGTTTTGGACCTCCGCACACACCTCTCTTATTCGATATTTTATATAATCATGATGTTAGTAAAATAATTAAAATTTATTTAAGTTATCTAATATTCACCTTTACACTGTTTTTAGTTTTGTAACTTCAAACTGATATAGTAAAAAAATTTAACAAATAGTATGATAAAAAAAAATAAAATCAATATGATATTAAATTGATCATACTTTAATGGTAGAATATAAAAGCTAAATTACAAAAAGAACCACTCATGCAAAATGATTTTTCGCTTTCCATTCTCTTGTCACTCTAAAAACTTATATAACTTTGTCTCCTTCGTAAATGAAATGTCCCTTTCATCCGCGTACACCGTCAGTAATCTGTTACGTTTCCGTGTTATAAAATATATTATTATTTTTTATCCAATATCTCAGTTTTTTTTTTGATAATCGGTTAAAATTAGTCGAAAGACAAAGGTCACTTTGTTGTCAACGTGTAGTTTTTAAATGACTAGAATAGAAATGAAAACCCGAATTTTGACAGATAGTTTTGATGTAGATTTAGTCAATATTAAAATAAAAAAACGTACGTGAATTAACGAAGGTTTTGCCTATTATTCAAATCTCATATATTACTACCAGAGAAGTGACCAGAACCGATTCTCCTCCGGACTCCCGGTGCGTCCTTCGCACGTACGTTGCACACATCTCTTTCGTGCACCACGGCTTCCTGCCCTCTACTTGCTTAAATTTATCTCCGTAGGCCCATTACTCATACACACCAGGCCAGCAAAACACCTCCGCAGCAGTAGGAGGGAAGGCAGCAAGGAGAGAGAGGAGAGGAGCAGGAAAGAGGAAGGAGAGATTCGATCGCATTGGAGACGCGAGCCTTGGCGGCGCGCGGCGGCGGAGCGCGGAGAAGACCGAAGAAGAAGCATGTGGGGAGGCAGGCAGGAGAGGAGGAGAGAGAGAAGGGATCTCGTGGAGTGAGCGCGAGGCGCGATAGGCGGGTTGGCGTCGTGGGTGTGGATATGTAGGACGAGGGGCGGTCGTTGCTCGTCGCACTCGACTCCCAAGAAGCGCCGCTCCCTACCGGTTCCCGCACACCTTCGACCCCCGTCCCCCATGGGAGACCCGCCCTGCCCGACCTCCCCGCACGCGGGAACCCTCCCCGTCAGTGCTTCTTCTTCCTTTTCCGTTCGCTTTTAATCACCTTTTTACCTCCCCGTACTTTTTTTTTTCTTTTCTATTTCTAGAAAAAAGGCGAGTGTTTGGCTTAGTTTTAGATTCAAAAAAATAATTTTAATGTTTAATGGTCTTTGTTTTCAAAAAATTTTAAATTTTAAATTTTTGGTCTATTTATATAAATAAATTAAAGACAATATACTTTAGAATATTATATATTTAATATATTTATTATTTTATATACTATTTTATTTTATATAATATAGTATATTATAGGATACCATATAATATTTTTAATTTATAGAAAAATCAAAAGTACTAGATTGGGGTTTCTGCTTTCGAGGAGTAGTCACTGAATTTTTGCCTTTTCTCGGTTTCAGGATCCATTTTCTTTAATAAGTTAATTTTAACACTAATTAGGGCCTGCGTAGTCCTGCTGCAGGGTGCTGCAGGTGTATATGCTAAATCAGGCAGCTGCCTTTATTTATTTATTTATTTATTTATTTTTTGGCAGCAGCAAATTGAGTTTGCACCACTGTAATCGCTATTTTTTTTTTTTTTTTTTTTTTTTGCTTTTGAGGCTGAAGACTTGATTGCTCTTGCTGCGGGCTTAGTGCTGTATGATGACATGATGTCTGAGTTGTGCTGTTAGAAACGCACTATTAGAACGCGCATTATTAGAAGACATGCTGTAGTGAATGAGTCCCGACAACTTTTTCTTGAGTAGAATTAGAGGTGTCAAATTGGGATGTCCACTTTTGAGATTCGAAATCTTATTTGTCATGCTGTATGATGTAATGCTATTTCATCAAGTGCTATTTTAGTGGCGCCGAATTATACCTCTTGCTTTTACGGCTCAAAATCTTATTTCAGCTTTCTATCGTAGAAGCTTGTGAATTTTCTCTTTGCCAACTGATTTATTAGAGAAAATTGTAGTTGCAAGTAAAAACAAGAGTGGGGCCGAACATGTATTCAGAATCTTATTTCCGTTTCTCTCGAGTGCTATAGTCTAATGGACTTTGAAACTGGAAGCAGAAACGCAGCCAAACAGACACTAAGTAGGATTTTATTCTCCTCTTTTTGTATGAAATCATGGTAAAATTCTGCATTTTTTTTCTTCCAATAGTTTTGGAGAATATTTCTACTTCTTTGGTTGTGAGAGAATTGTCATTGTTACAGAAATTCCACCAAATAATTTATTCAATTAGTAGCCTCGCAACTCCATGTAAATCCTTTATTTATTTTTTCCTGGAGTACTTCTATTGTGCTGTTTGAAAAGAGAATTTCTGTTTCTTGTGTTAAGACTTCCTTTTCATTTGTCAATGTCTAAGATGGAAAGACTGAAGCTACTGATAGTAGTTCGATCCTGTATTTGTATGTCAGGAATGTCTGAACGGGGAGTTTGTTAGGGTTGGGCCCAACCCCAAGTTTGTTCCTGTGGCTGGATATCACTGGTACAAAAGCATCCTTCCTTATAATAAGATTGTTTTACTTTTTAATTTTTAGAAGAATAGGCACTAGTTTTCAGTCTTCTTATGTCACCCTAGTTGTTGAATTCTGAACCGATTGGAAATTTTTGTAATTTGTTATCCATTTGTTTACCACTTCTTCCAACATCCCTGGCTAAGTACTTTGTTATTTAATTTATTATTTCTATTTATTTTATGAGTCATTTGTATGACTTCCATTATTGCGACAAAACTTGTCTGACTTAAATATCTTTCTGATGCTTCCAACTTAATTAAGCTTTAGTGTTAACATAGATTTTGTTGTAATATGAAATTTCGCTTTCCGTGAATTAGCACAAATCCTGATTCTGTGATCATTAGAGGAGTGCATGAAGATAAGCCCATATCTACCTTCTAATATGCTCAAAATGTACTACCTCTAAATAGTGCACTTTTCGCGGTCAACCTACGCTATTAATATTCATTGGTAATTCAGAGAAAGTAAGAGTGTACTTTTTGAAGCATTGCTGGTTTCAAATACAACCGGATTAATTTGTTGGAAGCACTATTATGGATGACTGGCTAATTTGAACTTTGCTAATTCTTCTCATGCAGGTTTGATGGAGATGGGTGCGTATCATACTCTCTTACTTGAAGAAACTAGCTTCGTGGTTTTTGAATAATTTATTTACAATTCCCGTAATATTAACTTCCTTTTTCCCTTCTTTTGTATAATAATCACTACTATAATTTCAATATTCAACAATGCCAAGTTGAGAACTCAGTCTATAATTAACCACTTGGTATTTTGTAACACAGTTTGACTATTTTTATATGATGCGAGTACCTCTAAATCTAGCATTCTCTTTTTCTCATCCTCTGTAATCATACTTCATAAAGTATTATGAAGGTTATTAATGGAGTAGAAACACTATATAGAAGCTTCAAATCTCATATGTGGTTGTTGGTATCTTCAGAAAAATTAATTATAAGAGAAATATGGCCTAGAAATTAAGGAAGGTAGCAAAAACTAACAGTTTTCTCTG
This sequence comes from Ananas comosus, assembly GCF_001540865.1. Lineage (NCBI taxonomy): Eukaryota > Viridiplantae > Streptophyta > Magnoliopsida > Poales > Bromeliaceae > Ananas > Ananas comosus. The sequence continues at coordinate 5,606,295 of NC_033635.1, forward strand.
TTGCATCAGAATGATTCATGGTATGCGCATTAAAGATGGAAAAGCAACTTATGTTTCTCGTTATGTAAAGACTTCACGCCTCAAGCAAGAAGAGTATTTTGGCGGAGCAAAGTTTATGAAGGTAAACAGGATCCTCAATATATCAATTAGATACTCCCGTAATCTCAGGTCATTGTTTCTACCCATGCTTCGTGTACTTTGTTTGAAAATATCATGATAATAGAATCAGTTTTTGACATACCCTGAAGGTAGCATTGTTTGAACTTCCATTATTGTCCTGTGTTAGAACTTCGTATGCGAGGTCAGGATTGTTACAGCTTCATATGCTAGCTGTGCTGACCTACGTGCTCAAACACTTATGTGGCTTGCATAAATTAACTTGAAAGAATAGCTGTTTCAATTTTCATTGTTGTTTTTCATAAGATAACTAGTCACCTATACTCTCAACTATGTTCTGTGGCTTTCTTTTGTAACGTAATGTAGTAACTGGTTAGTTCTTGTAGTTGTATGTAAAATTGCTATCAAAGATGTATGCTCTTGCACTTGGTATACATTATGCTCCAGCACTCAAGTTAAGATCAAATAGCAATGCAGGATCGAGAATTCTGGAGTTGCTTGTGATGTCAGTCGTTTCTATTGGAAGATTGTAATCAAATCTGATATCTAGGTAAACAAGTTAGAGAATTATACCTTATATTTTGTAAAATGAGGTAGATGTAAATTTGCATATGAGTTGTTCTGAGAAATGAGGATAGTACAATTGGACAGATTAAGCGCTTCAAGAAGGAGAGGTACTGTGATCTGCCTAATCTGAATTTGCATACGGTGAATGCATTTGGAATGAGATACATGTTCAATTTTCTAATACTCTTTATTTCCATGTTGTTAGCTGCTTATTTAATGATGCTTCTTGAAAGAGGGGTAAAAGAGTATACCCTCTTGGGTTCTATTGATGAAATTATATAGTACAAGAGATAAGTCTACTATAGTAACAATGCCTACTATAGTAACAATATAACTAGGATTACATACTATATAATCCTACTCTAAATATGTCGTAATATACAGTATCCTAATATAGCATAAGATATTAAATATGTCGTAACATTTCCCCGCAAGATAAGTATCCGATGGGCAGATGCGAAGATTAAGCCGCAACACTGAAAAACGAGAAGGCGACAAAGGCTTGGTGAAAATATCAGCAAGTTGCTTAACAGAAGAGATGTGCACCAAGTCCAAATCACCAGAATGGACTTTCTCACGTAGGAACTGATGGTCAAGCTCAATATGCTTCGTCCGAGTATGGAGAAGCGGATTAGCCGCAAGATAAGTCGTGCTGCGATATCACAATAGATGCTAATAGAGCGCCATAAGAAAACACCAAGATCACGGAGTAAATGTCGATTCCAAACTGTCTCAGCAAGCATGTATGCCTCAGCACGATACTCCGCTTCAAACTGGAGCCAGAAATGGTGGGCTGTTTCTTAGCGGACCAAGTAGATTGAGCCCAAGAAAAACGCAATGCCCAGAAGTAGAGCGACATGTGTCGGGACAACCAGCCCAATCAGCATCTGCAAAAGCCGCAAGAGAAGAATTGACACATCGAAAGAGTGGAAGACCATAAGATAGTGTTCCTCGGATGTAACGTAGAATACGCTTGACGGCTTGCATATGTGGTTCACGAGGCGTCTGCAAATACCGAGCAACAGTGTTGATAGCATACGAAATATCCGGTCTTGTGGAGGTGAGATACTGGAGAGCACCAACAAGCTGACATAGATATAGAGATCTTCAAGGGGACGTCCCTCATGAGACGAGAAGCGAGAGGTCGGAGAGAGAGGACTAGAAACATGCTTACTATCAAGAAATTCATGGCGCTGAAGTAGTTGATGCGCATATTTGCACTGAGTCAGATGAAGACCAGAAGAAGAGTAACCTCAATGCTCAAGAAATAACGGAGCGGCCCGAGATCCTTCATAGCAAATTCACTTTGCAAGGTGACAACAAGAGCCTCCAAAAGAGAAGAGGAGTTGCCGGTAATAATAATATCATCAACGTATAAAAGAAGAACAAGAGTGGTAGAAGAGGAATGAGAAACAAACATCGAGGGATCCGCCGTACTGTCGACAAAACCAATTACCGAAAGAAATGAAGTGAACCGCTGAAACCAAGCCCGAGGTGCTTGCTTAAAGCCATAGATTGCCTTGCAGAGATGACACATGATGAGTAAAAGAGGGGTCCACAAAGTCCGGTGGTTCCTGCTCCATCGGCAACTGTTCGACCCCCTATTGTTCATATCTATTCTCGGAGATTGGCGACTCCTGACTCAGATCCTCCACCAGCTTCTTCGTCGGAAGATCCAGTCACTACTATCACCGACCTTGCTTCTGACTCTGATCTTCCATTGCTCTTCGCAAAGGCAAACGTACGTGTACTTACCCTATTTCATCGTTTGTTTCTTATGACTGTTTGTCATCCTCTTCTCGTTGCTTCATTACCTCTCTGGAGTCAGTTTCTGTTCCTAAATCTATTGTGGAAGCTTTGTCTCATCCTGGCTGGCGTGCTGCAATGGAAGAGAAAATGATGGCTTTAGACGCTAATAGTACTTGGGAACTGGTACTCTTACCTACCGATAAGCGAGCTATTGGTTGCAAATGGGTATTTACTGTGAAAATGAATCCAGATGGTTCTGTAGCTCGCCTAAAAGCCCGCCTTGTTGCCAATGGCTATGCTCAGACTTATGGGGTTGATTATTCCGACACTTTTTCTCCTGTGGCTAAAGTTGCTTCTATTCGCTTATTTATTTCGTTAGCGGCCACCTCTCATTGGGTTTTACATCAGCTGGACATTAAAAATACTTTTCTCCATGGTGATCTTCAAGAAGAGGTATATATGGAGCAACCACCTGGTTTTGTTGCTCAGGGGGAGTTAGGTCGAGTTTGTAGACTTCGGAAATCTTTATATGGCCTGAAGCAAAGTCCTCGAGCTTGGTTTGCAGATTCAGTGAAGTAGTTCAGGAGTTTGGGATGAAGAAAAGTAAGTGTGATCATTCTGTGTTTTACAGACATTCTGAGACTGGTATAATTCTATTAGTAGTGTATGTGGATGATATTGTCATCACTGGGAATGATACTACAGGAATCTCATCTCTCAAGCTTTTTCTTCAAAAGCTTTTTCTTCAAACCCAGTTTCAAACAAAAGACTTGAGGATGTTGAAGTATTTTTTGGGTATTGAAGTTATAAGATGCAAAAGAAGCATCTTCTTATCTCAATGAAAATATGTGTTTGACTTACTAGCAGAAACAGAAAAATTAGGAGCTAAACCTTGCAGTGCACCAATGGCTCTTAATCTCCAACTTACAGCTAATGATGATGAATTGTTTGAAGATCTAGAGAGGTATAGGAGATTAGTTGGCAAATGAACTATCTTACAGTGACTCGGCCAGATATTGCATATTCCATCAGTGTGTTAAGTTAGTTTATATCTTCTCCGACTGTTACTCATTGGGAAGCTTTGGGACAAATTTTGTGTTATTTGAAGGGAGCTCCAGGGCGTGGTATCTTGTACAAGAACCATGGACATTCAAATATTGAATGCTTTTCAGATGCAGATTGGGCGGGTTCAAAGGTTGATAGGAGATCGACTACAGGATATTGTGTTTTTGTTGGAGGTAACTTGGTGTCGTGGAGAAGAAAAAAGCAGAGTGTTGTTTCCCGTTCTAGTGCTGAATCAGAATACAGGGCTATGGCACAATCTGTGTGTAAAGTAATGTGGATACAATAATTATTGGATGGGATTGGTCTTAAGAATCCACAACCCATTAAATTATGGTGTGATAATCAAGCTGCTCTCCATATTGCCTCTAATCCTGTATTTCATGAGCGAACTAAACATATTGAGATTGATTGTCTTTATTCGTGACAAGATACAACAGAAGATCATTTCAACAGGGTATATCAAGACTGAAGACCAGTTAGGGGATATCTTCGCAAAAGCTTTGAATGGAGCTCGGGTTGACTACATTTGTAACAAGTTGGGCATGATTAATATCTATGCTCCAACTTGAGGGGGAGTGTTATGGAAAGTCAAAATTGTATATATTATGTTTCTATTTAGCTAGCATAGTTTTAGGCATCTTTCCTTAAGAGATTTTTCCTTATTAAATATCTTATTATAGAAACATTTATGTATATATATCTTTGTAATTCATTATTGAATGAATAAGAAGAATTTGAATTCTCTTCTTCATAACAATGCCTATTATAGTAACAATACAACCAGAATTACATACCATATAATCGTATATCATACCATATAATCCTACTCTAAATATGTCGTAATATACAGTATCCTAATATAGCATAAGATGCTAAATATGTCGTAATACTTCTGCAACACCTAGAAACTGCTGTGATTTGTTTATCTGTGCTGATTTGAGATCCTTTGCAGGTTGGAGACCTGAAGGGACTTTTTGGATTGTTCATGGTTCAAATGCAACTGCTTAGAACAAAATTGAAAGTATTGGATGTTTCATACGGAATAGGGACAGGTAACTTCTTTTTTTAGACTATTGTTAATGTGATTATGCATTATACACTAAACATCATAACACGTATGTGTCATAGCAGGTGTCTTTCTATCATATTTGATGTCACAAATCTTGACCGTTACTATGATTATTTGAATGATTTTGCCTGATTCAGGTAATACTGCTCTGATTTATCATCATGGTAAACTTTTGGCATTGTCAGAGGCAGATAAGCCATGTAAGTTTTCTACTAATTCTATGTTATTCTGATCCCAGCAGAATTATTTCATTACCTAAGTTGCGCGTAGAAAGATCTCTTCTATATCCCCTTCTCAAAGTTCGGTTAAAAGTAAGGATTGTCATTCCAGTCGGCATGGTCTGGCATGACCAGCATGTGCCCACCACACAGACATATAAAATGGAGTGTGTGCCGAAGCGTGCCGGCATGCCATGTCATGCCGTGCTGCTGGCACCCCTGGCACGCCTGTGACAGTGTCATGGAAATCCTTTACTCACCTGCCACTACTGAACAGATCTTGTTCCTAATATTTGAAGTTTGTGTACTATATTCTGCAGATGTTGTCAAAGTTCTAGAAGATGGAGATTTGCAAACTCTTGGATTATTAGATTATGACAAGAGATTGGCACATTCATTCACTGCTCATCCAAAGGTTGATCCATTCACTGGTGAGAATGCTGCCCATGCTACCATGTTGTATCAAACTCATGATAATAGGATAGATCATTGAAAGCTTAGTCTAATGCTTGATGCAGATGAAATGTTTACTTTTGGTTATTCACATACGCCTCCATATGTTACTTATCGGGTCATCACTAAGGATGGTGTCATGCTTGATCCCGTACCGATAACAATTCCAGACCCTGTCATGATGCATGACTTTGCCATCACAGAGAACTATGCTATCTTCATGGACCTGCCTTTGTATTTCCGACCAAAGGTACCAGATCAGTAATATGTTTATGCCATCAGTTAAATTAGAGAGCGCTTTGCTAGCCTTGTCGATGATTAATATTTTTGTAGCTGACTTGTTTGCTAATGTTTGTGAGAAATTATTGATGTTTTACTGAAATTTCAAGAATTGTATCTCTCCAGGAAATGGTGAAAGGAAAGCTGATCTTCACTTTTGATCCTACAAAGAAAGCTCGTTTTGGTGTGCTTCCACGATGTGCAAAGGATGATAGTCAAATTAGATGGTTTGAGCTTCCAAACTGCTTCATATTCCACAATGGTATTTGTTTTGATGCCTTAAGAATTCTCCTATGTTTACTTTATGAAGCCCAACAATGACTTTTATAGAACTTAAGGATGTTAATATCACAGTTTAACATATGAACTTAGATGGCGTTTATTGTGCTTTCTCTTGGGCTGTTGCAATTTCTACATATCATTCCCTGCAGCTTTGTACAGGACATGCTTTTCTATCACAGGATTGTGGCCATTATATAAGCTGCATTTAATCGGTTTTAGAAGATTCTGTTTTGCTAATTATGGTGGCTAGGATCGTTAAAGAACTCTAGAAGCTTGCTGTCAGCTTAAATTGATACAACTATCTTTAGCACCTCATGTGACCAATACAAACCATGAGAGAACAAAATTTCCTATATTATCATCCATAAGATTGCTTTAAATAGTAAGGAGATATCTAAAGCTGAAATATCAAATGCTCTTTACCTTTCTGATAACTTTATTAACAAATATTCTATATATTTGGATTGTCGGCAAGTCGGTTTTCCAACTCTTGTCATTTCTGGCTAGCTTGCTATGCAATTGAGTGGACGCCAAAAGGCATCTTCTAAAATTTAACAAAGGGAGGGGGAAAAACAAAAAGTTACTATGTTTATGTATACTCTGCAACCACTTCATCATCCACCCCCGCAGTACTTCGAAAAATCATAAAGCGGCAGCAATATCTAACAAAGCCTAAATTTGCACATAGGAAACAGATAAACTTGAGCAATTTATTTAATTTCAAATTCATGGCTAAACTGGAAGCACAATATGTATTTTGAACAATATAATGTGTTCAACTATAAGCATAAATAGATTACATGAAGTAGTCAAAGAAAATAAGTGCACCATATTGGTTTATGAAAATAATTAAGATAAACATTGCAAAAGAAACATTTTGACTAAATTATCGATCATTCAAACATGTTGAAGATGTCCACTACTATTTTAGTTTAGTTTCTTGAGAGAGAGAGAGAGAGAGAGAGAGAGAGAGAGAGAGAGAGAGAGAGTAGAAGGTCAACGGGAGGACAAAGTGATTCTAGCTCTTAGCTGGGATTGGAGATGGTCAGTATAGTGCAATTGGAAGGGGAAGAGCGGTGACATTTTTGAAATATAGACTTAGGAGAGAAATAAGAGAAGAACTTTTAGAGATGAAGAATATTTGCTTTGTGAGTTACTTCATATTAAAGTTTATGCGTTAATTTTATGTTTTCTGGTCATAGATGCGAAATCTCAGCAGCAAATGTTAATTAAATTAGATATCCTTGTTCTTGCTTTGACATGATAAAGTAACTTATGTGGATACTTTACTTGTTGGCTGCCATAATATTGCATGTGTACTTTGCGCTGTATTTTGATGGAGGATGTGGATATAGTTTGTTGTATGATTTACTTTTATTTGGCTTGTGTTATCAGCAAATGCGTGGGAGGAAGGGGATGAAGTCGTCCTAGTCACTTGCCGCCTTCAGAATCCAGATTTAGATATGGTCAATGGTGCCATGAAAGAGCAGCTTGAAAATTTCAAAAATGAGCTGTACGTGTTTTGCCATCAGCACTATTATTTTATGTTGGCTGCTTAGTTTCTTTAGATTTGACTGCCTTTTCTTTTGTCAGATATGAAATGAGATTTAACATGAAAACCGGTGCTGCTTCACAAAAGCAATTGTCAGTTTCTGCTGTAGATTTTCCTCGAATCAACGAGAGTTATACTGGAAGGTACTTTTAATCTATTTACATCATTAGGAGGGTGGTATAGGTTCTCTAGCATGGGGTAAATAGATGTTAATTTAACTGAAGTTTTTAGTTATAATTGAACTAATCCTTATATTTGATTTTCTCGTCCTTGTATTCAAAGATTTAAGTGCCGTTGCATGGGGTTGTGCCGAAAACTTGATGGCACAGTACGGCATAGTGCGTGCCTTGTCGTGCCGATGTGTGCTCTTAAAAAAAAAAACACGTGTGTCGACACCTGATTGTATAACATATTTATTTATTTTAACACAAATATATTCTTATTGCTTATTATATATTTTTATCAAATCTTTTGCACTTTATTGAGATTACTATTGGCTAAGTTCAAAGAAAATAGGGATTTGAGCTTTGTCTTGGTGCGGAGGTTGTATTGTGAAGATGTGAAGATATCTTGTTGGCACTGTATGGCACGGTGGGCACAGTCCATACCGATGGGCACTTAAAACCTAGCTTGTATCTATCTATGAGTTAATATTTTTCCTTATTACTTTTGCAATTCAAATTTGGCCATATCTAATGTTTCTGAACAAGCACTTCAGCACCACTCTCATACATTCATGATAGCTAAGCTCATTAATTTAATTGCGAGGATTTCATCTGCATGTTCTGGACATTGTACTGATCAAACAGTTGAATCAAAATTTTGGATTATAATACTGATGATTTGTCGCTGCTAGGGAATATGAACAAATCAAGTAGATTGTCTCTTCACTGTAAAATTGATTTTAGTCTAGTTGACAGTATCTTTTTAGGAAAGTTTGCAAATTTGGGCTTCATCGGTAGAGATGCGGCAGAATGGGTTGTCTTAAGACCTGTTAGCACTTATTATTGCTTTTCTATTCCCGAACACACAACACCCCCCCCTCCCCCCAAAAAAAAGGAAACACCAAAGAAGGGAAAAAAAACTTGTATTTTTCTTTCTCACGGAAAATAAAAGGGATAAAGAAATGAGAGAGAATGAACTGTAGAATTCTTCCCTGGAATCCAAGATAAAGTATTTGGATAACCCAAAAGAGTTGGATTTCTCTTGGTTTTATTTTTATGGTTAAGTACAATTTTACCTTTTCACTATTTTGTGCTTCGGAGGTAGAGAGTGGTATGAAGTTGTTTGTTCTTTATGTCATATCCCTATTTATTTTAATTTTCTTCATTTGGACAATAAATAGTTTGGTATCACAGAATGTGCTTTCTTTATTATCATGCTGAAACAGGAAACAGCAATACGTCTATGGAACTATACTTGACAACATTACGAAGGTAAAGGGCATCATCAAATTTGACCTACATGCAGAGCCAGAGGGTGGTAAAAACAAGCTCGAAGTGGGGGGCAATGTAAGTGGTATTTTCGATTTGGGTCCTGAAAGATATGGTTCAGAGGCAATATTCGTCCCTCGCCATCCTGGCGTCACTTCGGAAGAGGATGACGGCTACTTGATATTCTTCGTACATGACGAGAAAACTGGGTACCCTCACTCTCTCACCCCACATTTATAATCTCTATTATGTTGAAAGATTGGCTTCTGATATCTTGCTTTTCTTGCTTGTAGGAAATCTGAAGTAAATGTCATTGATGCAAAGACAATGTCCGCGGAGCCTGTGGCAGTTGTTGAGCTACCTCATCGGGTTCCTTATGGATTTCACGCGTTTTTTGTGACGGAGGTTACGAGATTAGTCCTTAAATGCTAGATATTACTTTTTCGCAACTGCATTCCTTTATCAGAATAAAATATTTGGATTAATTTATTCGGGTAAATGGAGTAAACTTTAGGCGATATAAACGTAGATGCCTGATGCATTGTCCTTAAATGCTCAATTTGTTTCAATATGCTGAAGAGCATTTAGTACCTTATTGGTAAAATCATCTTTGAAGGCAGATGCAGTGATCTGCAAGGAGGGGCATCTATCCATTTTCACCGCAAGATAAGTTGGGAAATTTCCTAGTGTATGAAAGGAGGTCTACTTTAGGAATTCTTCCCCTAGGGCAACCAGTTTGATGCTTTAGGGCCCACACACAGATTTCCTCTCGTCCAATGCTACGAAACGATTTAGACAGCATCTCCTCATATGCTCTTCGAGTGGCCGCACCCACTACCATTTTATAGCATTGGAAGAGTGGAGTTGGATATTTTTGGAGCCTCACAGCATCAAAACAGTTGCTTCAAGAAAAGCGTTCCCAAACTAGGCTCGGTAGTATTATGAAAACTAGACAGGACTTGATTTGCTTGCAAAGTAGCTCTTTCGGTATCTGATTATCCAATTTAATGTTTTCCTCCTCTTTGAAATAATCTGTCTAGCATCTAATGAACATAAGAAATTTGTCAAATTGCATGGAATACTACTGTTGTATTATGTCAGTAGTAATTGCTAAACTATGTTTCTATTTACCATTTTCTGAAAATTTATGATTGACTTGGCAGGAACAACTCCGGCAACAAGCGATGGCATAAAATGATGAATGAAATCCGCGCACGTCTTCCCTGTTGCAGAGCTGTAAAGGATGGAATGTGATTTTAGATCAAATTTCAGTGTATCTTGTCATAGCTACTACTCTTTCTGCCTATAGCTACGTCGCTTTTGTATATTTCTGGTAAATATGCTACTATATTATTGACAAACTCATTACAATTGTGGCACTAGTCATTTTCTGCTAATAAAATGCTCCAGATCTTTATATGCAGTGAATCTAATTTGCACATAGTGGATCTTGTAATTTCATTTTTCCTTACTTATCCTACCACATCTTTCACCTCTAAGCAGGTCCCCAATTTACAAATTAACACCAGGGGATTGGATGATATGGAAGGGCTTGTGTGTTGCTATGATTGTAGTTAACAAAGAAACTAATGAAATCCACTCGGATATGATTTAGTAGTGCCGAGTCGAGTTGAACAAGTGGTTGAATTAGAACTGGTCAATGTGGACACACTATATGGCAACAGTTTCGAAGTAAGAGCTCTATTCTTATTGTGCAACATTTCTTTTGTAATCCGTTTGTTTCATTTGAAATGTTTAAATGGGTGAAAATGGAAATCAATTAACACATTACTTGAACTATTGATGCATGCATTTGTAGGAAGTAGTTAAAGCTGACGTAATCCACATATTGAAGTGACAAAGGTTATCAAGGTTTTAAATCTTAGCACGTGACGGATCTATTAATGTTGTTCAAATAACTGTACACAATCTTGGGGTGAGAATACAAAGGAAAAAAAAAAATGTCATATTTGTAATTCATCGTGACGGGTTTAGAGTAGTATTAAAGATTGGTTGTTATGATAAGGAAACAAGCATAAACAAACTTTTCTCCTATAAAGAAAAAAAAAAAAAACTGGCAAACACATTGCAATACTTTTTTTTTATACCGTTTCCTTCGCAAGCTTATTATATGCACAAAAATAACAAAAAATATGAGATAGCATGAGGAGAGTATATAGTATAAGAACGGATTTTTAATTTTGATATATAGAATTTAAGTTGCTTGTGGGCAAATGCTATATTTGGAATTAACATGATACTAGTGAAGATACCCGTGCGATACCGCGAATCGATTACATAGAAGCATATGATCGATTTCGATAGAAGCAGTAAATTGGGATCTTGATCTTAAACAATGATGGATCATTTTCATAGTGAGCAAACGGCATATCACGCCCCGGATTCACATGTTTCCCCGAGCACGCCGCAGACCCGCCGTATACAAAGAAATTTTTTCTGTATACGAAGCGATTGCTGTACCTGTAAACAAACCAAGCTACAACCACAAGGTAAAGAGTTACTAAACTTAACATAATATATAAATAAACATCAGATTCATTATACATACAAAATCTCCAGGATACAAACATCCCTCGCTCTAGCGAGTAAACTAGCATAAGTATGTAAATGAATCAAAATACCCCAAAACTACCTGTAGATGGTACTTTTCTAGTACTGCAATTAGGGAAGGGATTTAACTCACGACTCCCTTTCCACGATCAAAATCAGCGATAGCAGTAGCCGCAAAAGAAGACTCTGCAAAAAAGGGTTAACAACTGGATGTGAGAACTACTGCAAAAAGGAGTAGTACTTAGTCGGTACCGTTACCGACCTCAACGGCTCACCCACTAAATCTACAGAAAGTATATGAAAGGATTGTAAAGGAAGTTGGTAAAACTCTACAGTTATATGCCACTATACTATCGCTAACCGACACTAGCTATCTGTAGATATAAGCAAGATGTAATCTCTGAACCAACCCACTAGGGACTGTGAACGCACCTGTCCCGCCTGTCGAAGCTACACCAACCACCACCACACTACAACAAAAACGGTCTATAGCGACACTTTTAAATATAGGTATATGTCAAAAAAGTGCTGCTAGCTAAAATTACCGACACTTTTAAAAAGTGTTGCTATATGTGGGGTCGCTAGGTATATAGTGACAGTTAAAGAGTGTCGCTATAACCTAAAAGAGTGCTGCTAATTTACCAACACTTATTTAAGCATTTAGCAACCGCCGAAACTCTATCTCGTTGGCTGCGGTGGCAGAGGAGGACAACAGGAAAGGCTCTTCGTCTAGAATTTCAGTGGATTGAGTGAAGAGAGAAGAAAAGATGGTAATTGATTTTTCTTTTTTTTTTCTTTTCTGTTTGTAATCAGGCCAAATGGACTGGGTGTGGTGCGTTGAGTAAAGTAATCTTTTATTTTTGGTTGGATTGGGCTTTATATTTATGCATTAGTAGATGTTTTTTTTAAGTTTTAGCATAAATGGGACACTTACTCAAAAGTGTCCCAAACATGTGTCCCTATAACCTAATTCTGTTGTAGTGCACGCTGGTTATCGGTGGAGAGCAAGTCCAAGCAGAACAGTACGACATTAACGCGAACGCACAAAACCCGACTCCGGAGTGGCACTCGTAGGTGCTACCCAACCGAATATGCAAGCGTGTCTCTGCCGAGCTCAATCAGGCTCTCACAGGCTATAATCAACGCAAATGGGTCTAACTGGTCTAACAACCAAAACTTACATGCCCTTGGCACAATCTGATGTAAATACAGAAATCTGGGTCCACCGTCAACTACGACGGCACTCGACAAACAGAAACAGTCTACACACTACTGTAAAATAAGCTCGGCATTCCAGCACGAGCGTAAACTCACCCTACACTAATCTGGGTATCTACCGCATACAAACAGCAGCGATAGGAACAAACCACAGCTCCTAAAGCTAAATCTGGTAATTTTCAGAAAATGACAGTATAGAATCTATAGTTTTCTCCTAAGTCAATTCCAGGTCCAACATGTACAATAAAGTGACTAGCTTAACTCCAGATTCAGATTCTATAGCATAATCTATAATTTCCATGAATTCAAGTACTAGCAGGATAAACCAAACCAACAATAAACACATGTTGACGTTGATAAAACTTAGAAGGAAATCCGACGATTTCGGTAAATTTCAACCCACCTAGTATGCAAATCCGACCACAAATTAAAGCGAAGCTCAGCGGTCACGTGCCTTCAGTCCCGAATCACCAACAAGTATAAGAAAATTCAACAAATCCCTGTTGGATCGAGCTGAATTAAAAATCGAATCACAAATCTATCAAATGTCTATTCGGCTCGGAAAAATGAAATTCAACATTACTCACCTCAAACCAATAGTTGCAACTTGATTCGTAGGTTCCTCTCTACCTCAGGAACACCCTAGAAGCATCCAATTGCAGCAAAAAGGTCCAAATTGAAACTAATTTCCAAAACTAGTTGCTACTGTCCCTGCTCCAAGGTTGTTGCTGCTGCTATCTCAAAGCTGCTGCTGGCTTCTAAGCTGCCAGCAGTAAGTTGCACTTCATTCTTGCTCCACCAACCAACCAACAGCAAAATTGGGAATTGGGACTTGTTCACAAGTGATCTTAGGCCTTTTCACTACAAGAAAAACTTATATTTTCCCATGAAATTCCATTATAATTAAAAGATAAAGATCAACATTTCAGCTTCGATGAAAAACAGTTTTTCGGTCTTCGACCTCAACAAAAAAATAAATTTCTCCTTCATTTTACCTCCGAATAGATCGAAACAAGATTCTACACAGTAGAGGACAAAGTCAAGATCACTTCCAACTTTTTCAAAGCTCAGCTTCTATAGAAAATTTGAACAAACTTTAACGAATTCCAACAGTGGACGAAATCTGCCTGAAATTTCAGCATTGAACCAATCGTGATCAAACTTTAAAATTAAAGCCACTAACCTTCAATTCCAGCTCAAGGAAGGTATGGACTGACTCCTAACTTCTCCCCACACAAGTGCAAGCCTTCAATTTCGAAAATGGAGCATTAAATCATATCCAAATAGCTCCCAAAAGTCTTAACTCAATGCTGCCAGCCTGCAGAAAGCTGCTGGCAGCTTGGTTGCTGGCAGCAACTTGAGTCCTGCGCAGGGGCTGACAGTAGGGAGAGGGAGGAGAATAAGTGGATGGATAAGGAAGGAATAGAGAGGAAGAAGGAGAAATCCACTTCAGCCATCCATTAGACTCCAAAAACCTGAGTTTGGGGTGGTTGGGGTTGGTGCAATGTGTCTTAGGCACAAGATAAAAAATTGCCCTAAGCTGAAATTAAGTGAGGTTTCGGAGTTTAATTGTGACATCACTTTTGCATCCAAAATAAATTGAACTTATCTCGATAGATTTCAACATGTCGATTAAATCATGGACTGTAATCATTCCATAAAAATTAATATTTTACTATTAAATTTCGGGACACTACACGGCACCCCTCATAATATCGGAGCTAGTCCATGACAGTCATATCATACTCTCATTATATGGCCGCTATTTGGCTCTGATTCTCACCCTCGCGAAAGTTGACTCAAATAGACCGATTTGGATTTTTTTTTTTATTTTCTTTGTATAAGTATCCCTACTAATATGTAAAATTGTAGAGACAAACCTAAAAATTATTACTTGACATATTACTTAGGGGTAAATATACAAATAGAGAAAAACACAATTTATTTACTATTCCTTTTCTTTCAAGCTAGAGATTACAACCAAGATAATCACATGATTTGAAAGTAGCAGAGCAAAATCTAGAGGGTTTAATTCAAAATAGTATGAAACTCTCACAATTCCCTTCAAGAACAGAACTGGAAAAATATTTTGTAGAGGTGTTTGTGGCTATATCACTTTTCGATTGTTGAAGCATTTCAGTTCATCTTATCTATATATTGTCTATAGTTCATTCCTATGCGTTGATAAAACGTGGATCATACGGCGCATTTGATTCATTTAAAAGCAAAAACATTGATCAGTTCATGCTTTTTAAAATTTAATTCGATTAATTTTGGTACATTTTGAAATAAATGATAGAAATTGAAGAAAAGAGAGTTACCTTTAATCAAGGTTTTAAGTGCCCGTCGGCACGGGCCGTATCCGTCTTGCCGTACCATGCCAACAAGATACCGGCACGATACAGACCCCGTGCCGATGGCACAGCTCAAAACCCCCTATTCTTTAAATTAGTAAGTAATTTTCTCAATAAAGTTCAAAAGATGTGATAAAAAGATATAATAAATAGTTAGAATATTTTAATTGTTGCTAAAGAAAATAAATATTTCATGCTATTATATGTCGACACATAAGAATTTTTTTGACCGGCACGCATCGGCACGCACCGTGCCGTACCGTGCCGACAAGTTTCCGGTATGACCCCATGCCACGGCACTTAAATCCTTGCCTTTAATAAATAGTATCTAGAAGAAATGCAATTAGTAACTCTACATTAGGTAGAAAGCGATGCATATCTGGAAGCTTCTGAGTGTTCTTGTTACCCCGCCATCACCTCGATCAACGGCACTGCCCGCACCAAGATTGTCGTCCTCCACCACTACCACTACCATGTCGGTGCCGCCGGCTCATCCATCTCGTCTTCCTCCACCGTACGATCCAACCCCTATTGCTTTCGGACCCCGTGCCCTTGCGCGCCACACTTGCTGCACCCACCAAAGGGTTCTCATTGATGGCGACAAGGATAGGTTTGGCGTCTCCATTTTCGGTGACGGCAATAGCAACGACATCCCCTTCGTAGCAGTGGGGCGGCGGAGGGTGGGGCTCCAGCGACGGTGGGGCTCCAACGACAGCCCCTTCGTAGCGCAGTATACATATATATATATATATTATATATTATATTTATATATATACTAATATATTATACTATATTATATTATATATATATATATATATAGTCTGGCTACTATACTCTTATGAGTATAGATGCTTTTGTACTCATAAGTTTTCGGCCGTTAGATCTATCTCTTTGACTATTTCTATCCGTTAAATTATAATATTTGACCAACCACCCATTTAACCCTAAGGGACCACTGTTATCCTAACCGTCGATGGGGATGGAGGCGAGGTGGGGAGCCCTCACTTGTAGCTACACACCCCTTGTGAGATGGAGGCGAGGCAAGCCGCTGCCACCTCTGCCTCTGCCGCTCTCTTCTCTAGTGTTATTGCGCTCTCCTCCGCCTCCACTGTGCGCGTTGCGGCCCAAGATGGGCATATAAAAAGTATGAGAAAGCGGAGGGGAAGGAAGAGAAGAAAGAAAAGGAAGAGAAAGAGAAACGATGTAAATTGTACCCAAAAAGTATAACTTTTGCCTAAATAGTGTAACTCTCATCTCAAAGAGTGAAATTTTTATTTCATAGAGTGCAACTTTCATATAAAATAGTATAAATTTTTTAAAATAATGTAACTTTATTTTAACAATTCAATTTTATTTTCTTCTTTATTTTTCTATGATTTTTGATTTTTTCTGTTGGGAAAAAATATTTTTTATTTTTATTTTTTATTATTTTGATTTTTTCCTCTCTATAATTTTTTTTTTTTTGTCACGGCTTCTCCCTCGCCCTCTATCGCAGCCATTGCCCTCGCCGGAAGTGCTTTTTGAAGAAGCACGTGCATATTTTCATTCTTACCCTCACAGGCAACAGCGAGTACTATCTCGGCCACGACTTTATCGTCTCTGTTCGTTCCACTCATTCGTACTCGCTTTGAATCTTTCTTCTTCGGTGCCGGTATCGGAAAAGGAGGCGGCGGCGTCATTGTTGCTGTTGAGAAAGGTCGCGGAGGCGGTGAAGGAGGGTCAGAGAGAAAAAAGAAACATAAAAAAAAAGATAGAGAAAAGAGAATAAAGATATTTTGGTCAGATTTTTGAAAATTCGGACTGAATCTGCAAAATCCAAAAATAGTGACCTAGTTTTGCAAAAGCGGAAACTTGTGGATTTTTTATGCAAATTGGCTAGCATATTTAGTCTTCTTTTTCAGAAATTTGGCTAAATCACTATTTGTCCAAAATACATATAAAGTATACGTATCAAATTCTTTTGTATGTAGATTTTTATATTCTGAGGATAAATTACTGTAAAAAAAAGTGACAAACTACCTATTTTTCTCGTGATCTAAACAAATTGCTATTTTTAAATGTAAGAGTGTATCCTCCTAGAAGTGTAATAGAAGTACTAATAGTGCAAAGTAAGTATAAACAATGTAGTATGCTTCTTCTTCATTATCTTCTTCTTCTGTTTTATCTTCTTTTTTTCTTTTTGCTTTTATCTCTACTGTTTTATCTTTTTTTTTTTTTCTGCTTTTATCTCTACGGTAGTTTGGAGTGTATAATCTTGCACACAAGATTGTCCTCCGTGGAATTGCAGTAGCTAACCCATCGCCATTAAGCGCTCTTTGCGCTATTGCTCCCCTTCCCTTCTTGGCCCCGTGCCCATCTCCACTCATGACAAAGTCAAGAATGAGAACAACATCCTCTCATCCTTATGCAACCCATACAATATCAACCACTTCAAAGAAGAAAGAAGAGGTTGACCAAGCAAAAGAAGAAGAAGAAGAAGAAGAAGAAGAATAATAACAACAAATATGTTGCATCATTTAAACTTGTGTTATATCATTTATAATCTTATTGTACTATTTAAAAGAGTATCCCACTCTTTCTTCAAACAGGACTGTTGTACTCTTAGGAGTACAGAGATCTCCGTGCTCATGAGCAGTTTTCAATGATAAAATTTTCGAATCGACGATCGGCTCCACTAGATTTGATCTAGCATATTTGAAGTTTCTTGAAAATAATTTTTGTGATTTTTCGATATCATTTACGTAGCAATTGAAAGGATTTAATATCAACGACTGAAAATAAAAATCTTATAAAAAGTGTTGATACAACATTAAAATTTTGATCAGAGATATTGCTTTTGTTGTAGATAGTGTAAAAAATTTTGTATCCAAATTTTATCTGATTTGAATACTTTTACACCGTTAAACTTGGAAACGGTAGACATCAATCATTAAAAATTATTGATTTTGAATTCTTTCGATCACTAGGTAAATGATATCGACAAATCGCAAAAATTATTTTTTAGAAACTTCAAGTACACTAGATAAAGTCTAATAAAGCCGATCGTCGATTCGAAAATTCTATCATCGAAAACGGCTCAGGAGTACGGAGGCCTCCATGCTCCTAAGAGTACAGCAGTCCTGCTTCGCTTTCTTCTTATCTTACTATATTATTTTTTTTTTTGTTATTATTCTAAATTTTATTCTTTGTTAGATTAAAATATTCTTTCTTCTTGAAGACAAATTATTTTATAAATTGTCAGTTCTACTTTTATGAAATGTGACATAGTTTTTAGGAATATTAAAATTTAGTAAAATTTTAAATTATATTATGATTTGTCAGTTATACTTCTAGTGGAATATAACACCTTTTTTATATTAAAATTTGGATTTTAAATTGTATTGCAACATTTGATGGTATGTTGCATCATTTCAAATGATGCGGTATCTCGTCAATTAGTACAATACTTTTTCAAATGGTAAAACAAAATCTCAATAGTATAATATTTTTTCAAATACTCTTTTAAATAGTAATGCGGAAAGAAGAAAGAGTGCAATACTCTTTTAAATAATGCAACAAACTATAAATGGTGAAATACAAAGTATAAATTGTGCAACATTTCTCTTCTTCTTCTTCTTTGTTTTACTAATTCTTTTTTTTCTTCTTCCTTTTTTGCTTCTTCAATTTCTTTCTTTTCTCCTTCTGTCTTATTATTGTTCTTATAGTACTTTGAACTTTATAGATTTTCTTTTTCACTTCTTATACTGTACTAATTTTTTTTTTTCAAGGGCATTTGTAAATCTCAACTATTTTTTTCTTCAATTCTTATGGTATAAGCAATGAACCTATAATTTTATATAAAAACTATTCAAAAATACTGATTAAAAGTGCTGAGCATAGGTTCAATATATTTTGACATGAAAAGTAACAAAATATATAAAAATAATAAAAAAAATAATTCGATATATACTTTTAGTGAGTGTCTTATGGAAATTTATGTAAGGACTGAGATTTTTGACAGTACAACTAAACTCTCTGTTGATGATGTTTATGTGTGTAATTTAATTACATAAGCACTCGTCAAGTTTCAGGAGAAACTGAGCTAAAATGGAGAAGATACACGATTTTTTAGTTTTCACTTAAGTGAATAGTAACTCCGGTTTTCCGGAGAAGCCACGGAGTAGAGTTGGCTTCTGGTGCGTATCGGACTCCGTTCATATCAGTCCAATAGCTCGTTTCGACCGGTTCAGCTATTCTGGAACTAGTGGCGCTGATGGATTTTGAGTTTGACGCACAGATTTCGAGAAAATCCAAAAATACATGTTTTATATGTATTTGTGTGTGTGTTTCCTTCTATTGGAAGAAGGTTGGATTTTGTTGTGAATCCGTGGTCGATCGAGTTGAATCGTATGTGTAGCTTTGTTGTCTCCGAGGTGCTGATCGCACTGGTGCAATCCGTTCGCGAATCTGACGGACGGATCTGCGGAGATCGCGCGTTGATCGAGGAGAGGTCAGTGATGGCAAAACGGTAATTTCGCAAAAGTCGCGATATTTTATGTACCGTTTCGCGAGAGATCGGGCATGGAGGGGTATTCGTGCGTTTTACTCACGCCGTGAGGGATTCGGATTGAATTGCTGAGTTTGGAGGGACTTTGGCGCAATTTGTTACCCTACATATATAATGTAGTTAGGGTTCACTATAGAAACCCTAACCCTAATCCGCCCCTAGCTGACCCAGACCACCCTTGCCGCCCCAGCTGAGCCCTGCCCTGCCCGTGCGCGCGCCCCGGCCGCCGGCGAGCTGCTCCGGCCGCTGGAAACCCGCCAGCAGCCTTCCCAGTCCACCCTCTCGGCCATCCTCTCCCCCACCTTGGCCGAGAGCAGGTAGAGAGGCTCCACCACCTCTGGAAGGAAGCCCCGGGCCGTGATCCACCTCCAGCACGTTCTTCCCCTGGCTCCGGCCATCCCCGGACGTCGCCGGAGCCGCCTTGGGGAGCTGCGGCCAGCCCTGGTCAGCCCAGACCGAGCCGGGCCAACCTCGAGTTTCGAGCGCCGCCACTACCTTCCTTCGGCCGCGCCGCCTCCTAGCCGACCCCGGTGACCTCCGGCGTGCTTCCCCCGTCGTCCCCGCACGCCGCCGGCTGTCGCTGGGAGCTCCCGCACCCGCCCTGACCCGTGCGGGCGAACCTTGGAGCCGCGCCGCCCCCGAGCGTCGCCGCCCCCCATCGTAGGATGCACGGCCTTCCCCTCAGCCTCCAGCGCCGATCTGTCGCCGTCCCGAGCTCCTCCGACCTCCGCCTAGCCGCCGGCGCCCTTGAACCCGAGAGGAGCTATGTGGGCTTGATCTCCGCCGCCGCGCCACCGGCTGCCGCCCGCCGCCGGCCAGCACCACCTCCGGACCCCTCGGAGTGTAATATACCGGATTTAAATATAAAAATAAAAATAAAAATAGTATGAGATACTATTTTTATTGGATTTGGAGAAGTGAAATATGAGTTAGAAGTATCTTGTGCTGAAATCGGAATGAAAACAGAAGATTTAGAATTTTCTGTGAGAGACGGGGCNTAGAAAATAAAATGTTTTAGGTCTTTAGGTGTAAAAGCTTACATTTTTAAATGACTTGGTGTATTTGGTTGATTTGATATATAGTTGTCTTTATGGTTCCTATTGTTGATTTAGCTTTATTGGACCCAGCCTTCGAGATAGCTGGCGATGTGTGCATGGAGTGCAGAGCAGGGTGATGAGTAGCGGGCGCTATGGATTTTTTACTACCCCCTCCACTCTTGTACATTTGTACAGAGGGGAGGGTCACCCATGGCGTTCAGCTTCTTCCGCTCCTCATGAGTGGCCTAGTCCTTCTCTATTGGTTGTCATACCCATTCATTTTATGTCATCGTTGCTATTACTTACTTGCTCTATATATATATACTTTTGTGTTGATGGCGATGACATTATATGTTGACGTTCGTATGTTCCTATAGTTTTGATATCATCGTTCTGTTGACATTTCTTTCTTGATCTTCATATATACGTTGTTGACGATGATATCGATATACGCAGTTGGCCTGCTCTTCAGGTTTTCATGGGTTAGATTTGGCGGCACAGCCAGATTCCTGGAGTCCGTTTTCGGTGATAGACGAGTGTGGACCGTACATTGGGATCGTGTTTCTCTTGTGGCGACCCGAGTGCCCAGCCTACATGCTGGTGAAAAGGCCTTTTCTTGTGGGAGGACGCCCCCTAGTTGGGCGACCACATGCACTTTACGTGAGCTCGACACCGCTAGTTACGTCTATACTAGTTATCGGTTGGCAGCCGTTAGTCGGCTGTTAGTGGCGGGGAGCCCCGATTGGCTGGCACATCCAGTAGCTCATTGTTGCACTTGGCTGGTTCTATCCAGTTATATGCCTTTCATTGCTTGCTGGTTTGTCCAGTGGCTACGTTTGTCCTCTTGGCTGGTTGGTCCAGTGTTCATATCATATATGCTTACGGTAGATGAGATGGGGATATGTCCTATGATGTGTATCTTGTTGGTCCGTCTCATTTATTTCTATCATACATCTATGACGAGCTACAGTTGATTTTCATGCTTGCGTTCTTGGCTGGCTATCCAGTGTCCTCACATAAGCTATATCAGGTCTTGATGGCAGTCGTGGTCGGCTGTTAGGATGGGGAGTCCCATGTGGCTGGAGTTTCCAGTAGCTGCTGCCCTGAGTACTTCGACTGACTGATCTAGTGTTTGTATGGTTTGTCACCTTGACTCATTTGATATTAGTAGGCAGCCACGATCGGCTGTTAGGGTGGGGAATCCCATATGGCTGGAGTTCCCAGTAGCTTGCTGTCTTCAGTTCTTTGTCTGGTTGGGTTATGTATTACGTTGTTGGCTGGTTGGTCCAGTTGTCTATATTCTATTTTCGTGGCTAGTTGATCCAGTGGCTTTGCTTCATACTCTTGGCTGGTTAGTCCAGTGGCTCTGTTTCATGCTCTTGGCTGGTTAGTCCAGTGGCTTTGTTTCATGCTCTTGGCTGGTTAGTCCAGTGGCTTTGTTGCATGCTCTTGGCTGGTTAGTCCAGTGGCCATAGTGTATTCCTATTTGATGAGATGAGGATGTGTACTATGATTCGTATCTTTGTTTACTCATCTCATACCATCTTTGTTGCCCCTACGTTCGAGTTATATATTATGCTTTTATCGTTATTTTCTTGTCCCTATCTTCTTTATAGTGGCTCGCACGTGGTGACATGGCTGAAGCCTAGCTTCATGGGTGGACGTGTTTATGCCACGGTCAGAGAGCAGACACCTTCTTCGTAGTTGGCCTGGATTCTTCCCAGGTGGCCCAATCTCAGATTGGGTGTTTTTTGTTTGGTGATCGAGAATGTTGGAGTGTTTGTTTGGGTGCTACTAGCCAAAGGATTTTGGCTGATAGCATTGAACGGCCTTCAGGGCTTTAGCGTGGCCCTGAGGCAGCCCTGGGTGCTTGACAGGGCCTTGCATGGCTGAGCACGATGCTCAGTAGGCGACGGTGATTTGTACTCATTAGCACGTAGTACCGTCGTTTGTGGTGAGGAGTGCAGCTTTGTTAATAGCAGCCTATTAGTAAAGCTAGGCCCAAGGGCCTTCACAGATTAAGCTGTGGCCTTGGATGGCAGCGAGTGGGCAGTAAAGGCTTGGGAGTTTTACTACGCTCACTGGTCGGCTGTTCCGAGTCGCTGATGTGTTAAGTAGTGCTTCGTGACAGCCTTCCTTAGGCTTGGCTAGGGCGCAAGGCAGCCGCCTAAAGCGGCTCTTTGCGCGGCTTTCAGAGAAAGGCTGTGAACGTTTCCGAACCCCGGAACCTGCTAGTCAGGTCTCCAATAGGAGTCGGGATTGAGCGACGGTTGTCGTCGATGCTGCTTCGTTTGCCGTATTTTCGGGGGTAGCTGTGTACTTTAGTGTAATAAAATACACTAAAGTACCGAAAATACCTAGCATGTACGTTTCGTCCCCAGCTAATCCTGTTTGTAGCGAGAGCGACTTTCTAAAGTCGCACGGTCTCCGGCACGAGTGGAAGGCCTCGTGGCGGCCGGTGACGCTGCGCGCGTGCTCGCTGCGCCTTAAGTCGCTTTGTCGCGCGTGTCGCGTTTCTAACGGGAATTGAGTGATTGGGCCCGTGGTAATTGGGTTTGCTTCCACTCGTAGCACAAGTCGTGCTCGGGTGCTTTTCTACCCCTCGTGGTAGCGTTTTTAAAAGAATAAAGGTTTCTGTGTAGGAAACAGCTTTCAAAAGATTTTTGTGGATTTCTGTCTAAACCTGGAATGTAAAACTGTGATATGAATGGTAAATGTATGAATGTATAGTTATCCTTATATTCATCTGCTTGTGGTTGTATCCTGGTTGTACTGTGTATTTGATCGACGCCGTGCAAATACAGGGGAGACTCTGTCCGTATGAACAGCGGATTCCCTGTATCTGTGGCGGATCTGGCATACCCTGAGGTCAGGTTTTCAAAAAAAAAAAAAAAATTCAGACGCTTTTCCGCTTTGTTTTAAACTGAAAAGGGACCTCGGGGCATGACAATTTATTTTCCATTTTTTCTACTATTTAACCTATGTCTTTTAATAATATTGTTAAGCTTTGTCTAAATTAAATAGTAGATTTCTTAACTGTTATATAGAAATTAGCGAGAAAAAAACAATTTAGTGATATCCATGAGAAAAGAAAATAGTATAAAATAGAAAAATGAAAAAATCTAAAATATAGCTTAGAGATTGATAAAATATAATAATACAATAGTATTTTTTTTGTAAAAAATTACAGTACTATGCAATAAATAAAAACAACACTAAAGTATAGTGTAATAGAGTGTAATTAAACCTTCTTGTTATTCTTCTTCTTTCTTCTTTCTTCTTCTTCTTTGAGGAGGTTAATGAAGAGGGGGCAAAAAAGGGAGGAGAACATATCGATCTCATTTTAGACCTAGTCTCGTGTGTGTTAGAATTTATTTTGATTTTTTGGTGATTTAAAACTTATTAAGACTCTTGGGCAGCCCAATAATTGATGAGCCTTGCTTGGGAGCTCATACTAAAATTTTCACATGTGAGGATTAGTTCCACACTGAAAATTAAAAGTATGTTGTTGTTATTTATATATTCTTTCATTCTTAATTAAATTACTTGGGAGAAAATAAGAATTATGTTCTCGACTAAACACACACGCACGGCACGAGCACGAGGCGGGCGGCGACGCGCGCAGGGTCTTAATCTCTACCTCGTCTTCTTCTGTTTTCTCGTCATTAATATTTTACGATGATTTTCACCGAGTTTTCTAATATTTCATTGAATCTCCTAAAGTTTGTTGGGTTCATCTTGCGCCATCTTGAAAACGTGCCGACTCGGTGGAACGTGGATGTTATATCGCTTAAAGTAATTGCTGTAAAGTCTCGCACATGGAGGGACAATTTCGCTTTTAGGACTGTGCTCTGCACACCTTGATCTGTAGGCCTAATATTTTTCTCTACAGTATTTATTATTTAATTTCTTTTTGAAATTTTTCTAAAACTGAAATTAAACTTTTGAATTATTTTTTAAAAAATATCTTACTAAAAGATCAGAAAGATTTTCCTACAGTGTGGAGGTAGGTGCATTGGTGGATGCGGCAAGCGACAAAGCAAAGAGTGCAAAGAGCGCTTGACAGCAACAAGGTGCTACTGCTTTCTCGTGGCAGATGATCTTGTGTATAAAGTTATATACTCTAAACTATT
Source organism: Ananas comosus (assembly GCF_001540865.1). Taxonomy (NCBI): domain Eukaryota; kingdom Viridiplantae; phylum Streptophyta; class Magnoliopsida; order Poales; family Bromeliaceae; genus Ananas; species Ananas comosus. The sequence continues at coordinate 5,630,938 of NC_033635.1, forward strand.
GTCGAGACAAAAAACAAAAGAAAAAATATGAAACAAAAAAAAAAAGAAAGTAGAAAAAGCAAAAACATATTACTCCATTTGCATTTTTTATCATGCTATTTAGGAGAATTTTATACTCCTGCACTCTAAAGATAGCAAGTTGGATGGTCTGTCACTCTTATAAATGGTATTTTATCATCAATACGTCGAAACATATATATACAAAAAAGTTTAATATGCATACTTTATACATTTTTGGATAAACGACAAATTTAAAAAATACAAATTAAATTTGAAAATTTTCAAAACTAATTTTATTATTATTATTATGATCGATGGATGATGATTATTTGGTTATTATTATTATTACTTTCGCGTTTCTGAATAGAAAAAAGAAAAAAGCGGTAGTTGCCTCTGTTTCAGCCGTCAGTTGTACAATTCCAAGTCCCAACCACCAGCTGAAAAAAAGTCCCGCCCCGAGATTCCCCGCTCCAGACTGCTGTTATATCATGTGGACAAAAACGACGCTTTCGCGATTCGAGAGATCACTCGCGCTGAACGGAACGCCCGTGTCACTCCCAATCTCCAATCCAATCGTTTCTACGGACTTTACAAGTGTACAGACACTCGACTGCCCGCAAAAATATTCCCGTCCCCCTCCTACAACCGATCCTCCATCAACAATGCGACCGGCCGCGCAACTCCGTCCTTCGATAGTAACCGGCTCTTTACCTCGTTTTTTTTTTTTTTTTTTTTGGGTCTTGGCGGGGCTCAGGGCTGCTTCTTCCTCTCCGCCCCTGTTGGAGTCAAAATTCGAATACGCCGCTGCGGAGCTCCGATCCGAGCTCGCTAATGGCGTCCTCCGTCCTCACCTGCAACCTAGGGCTCCCTTCCCTCTCGCTCCGCCGCCGCCGCCGCTGCCTCCTTACCCACTCCCCTCCTCCTCCTCAAGCCCTTGCATCTCGATCCGTCTCCTCCTCCCTCTCTTCCTCCCCCGCGCCATGCCCCAAACCCCTCCTCCGCCTGCGCCTCCGCCGCGCCCCGATCTCCACCGCGATCCGCGCAGCAGCCGCCTCCGCCGCTCCTTCCGCAGGGCGCGGCCCTGAAGCCCCTGGCGGCGTCGATCGCCACGGGCGTCGTCCTCTGGCTGGTCCCGGCGCCCGCGGGGGTCCCCCGCAACGCGTGGCAGCTCCTGGCCATCTTCCTGGCGACGATCGTGGGCATCATCACCCAGCCCCTGCCCCTCGGCGCCGTGGCCCTGATGGGCCTGGGCGCCTCCGTGCTCACCAAGACCCTCACCTTCTCCGCGGCGTTCTCCGCCTTCGGCGACCCCATCCCCTGGCTCATCGCCCTCGCCTTCTTCTTCGCCCGCGGGTTCATCAAGACCGGCCTCGGCAACCGCGTCGCCTACCAGTTCGTCTCCCTCTTCGGCAGCTCCTCCCTCGGCCTCGGCTACAGCCTCGTCTTCAGCGAGGCCCTCCTCGCGCTCTCCGAGGCCTGCGGCAGCAGGGCCGGCGACGGGACCGAGCGCCGCCTCGGGGCCTGGCTCATGCTCACCTGCTTCCAGACCTCGGCCATCTCCTCGTCCATGTTCCTCACCGCCATGGCTGCCAACCCGCTCAGCGCCAACCTCACCTACAACACCATCAAGCAGACCATTGGCTGGACCGATTGGGCAGTGGCCGCCATCGTGCCGGGGCTGGTCTCGCTCGTTGTGGTGCCGCTGCTGCTCTACATCATCTATCCGCCCACTGTGAAGAGTAGCCCCGATGCTCCCAAGCTCGCAAGGGAGAAGCTGGAGAAGATGGGGCCTATGACCAAGAACGAAATCATCATGACCGGGACTCTACTTCTCACGGTAAATTCACTTTTTTAACTTTTCCTTTTTTTCTTTTGTCTTCCCCCTCCTTCATTTCTGTGATATTTTCCATTTATTATCTAAGTACATAAGCTGGATCACCAATGAAGGAGCAAGATTTTTTTTTTTTTTTTTTTTTTTCTCTAGCTACAAAATTGTTGATTATTATTAGGACCAATTAGGTAACCACTGATCATTTCCTTTGCTTCCTATTTGTGTGATTATCTGCCTATGTTTGTGCTTTTCTGGTACTGGGTGAATTGTGCTAGTAGATCCTAAATTTTTAATCAACTTTTAATTTTATTTCTCAAATTTTTAAATTCCACATGTGAAGCCCTGAACTTTCCAAAGTGTTTCAGTCTATAGTCCGTTCAAGGAACAGTTATTGTCTGTGTCGAGTGCATCGTACACCCATGAGCCACATTTGCACCGACCTTCATCTCATCTCATATTTCAATACCACGACCTATAGAGTTGCAACATTTTCTCTATTCCAAAGTTGAATGGTTAAATTGAAAGTATGAGATAGATGGAGGGCGATATTGATTCATGATGCAAAGATGTACGGATACATTGGGTGTACGCTGTAATTTTTCCTCTAACAAAAAGGAGCAAGGACTAAAGTGGATCAATTTTAAAGTTTGGGTGTCAACTGTCAAACTTGAAACTCGAGGGCTGAAATGAAACTTGATTAAAACTTCAGTGACTAGTAGTGTAGTTTACCCTTATGTAATTGGACTTTTGCGCTAGTTTCTTTGATTGCTGCTGCTGAATCTTATCCACAACTGTTGTCAAAATTAGAAACCACAAAGATAGCTTTGCGAAGCTAAAGCTATTAGTTTAGGATGAAGCTTTCCAGCCTCTTTGATCATTTATTAAATATTCATCGCATCAGTTTTTTGAATATATAAGGATGGCATGAAGATTCTAATATTGCTGAACAACTTAAAACAGTTATTAATACAAAACCACAAATGATCTAGCTACGCATCTCTTCCAGTTTTTTTTGCGGTCATTTTCCTTGGATTTTGGTTCGTTTGAGGTTTACTGCTTTTAAAAATAATCCTTCCATTAGTATATTATACCATTTTTCACAGGAGTGTTCTCTGTAAGCTTTATATCTCTTGAGCTAAATGTCCTTCTGGTGTGCTTAAGTTTTCTGGATAAGCTATAATGACAATATTTCCTTTGTTGTTGTAAGTTTGAAAAGTTCTTCTATGCCAATTTACATCTCTGAAAGAGTTGATTTGAGTAATGTCTTTAGTGGGTATTTTATTTTCTCTAAGATTAAACCTTGTGCTATTCTGTAAAGGGTAGTCTATGGTTGTTATTTCCATTCTGCCTGCAATGAAGCCTTCATGTTTGCACTTTGCATCTTTGTTTGGCCTAAGGAGTCTACTTCACAGACTCACAGTTAAGGTTAAGCCATTGTAATTTTTCGACCAACGTATTCACATCTATTTCATATGTGGTCATACCATTTTCATCCACGATTCCTCATTTTTGTCCTCAATTAAGGCTATTGAGATCTAAAATCAAACAGGTTGCTGTCTGACTTATTACATCAACTTTGTTAATGAGTTTGTGCGAATTAATCAATGCATTCAATTGAAGAATGTATTATTCAAGTCTTAAGCATGTTATTCAGCAATTTTCTTGCAATTTAACTGAATGCTCATTAGTTTATGCTAAACTGAAAGTGTAGGACAGAAATTCTCTTGTCAGTCATCTTATAGAGAGGCTAATCACTATAAAAAGTCAATTGGCATAAATGCATAGAAGAGAAGTTGTGATGGGGGATAATAATTTCTGAAAGATCCAAGAAAACTTATATCACATTAAAGAATGCCAGTAACATGCAAAGGAAGGAAAGCTTAAGGTTAATCTATTCATGCTGGATATTGGAGAGATGGAAACTAGACCAGAACAAATAATTCAGCTAAGATCTCAGAAAGAAAAGCAGAAAGATTTGTTTCCTTCAATAAGTTGCTTACATCTTAGCGCTGGTTGTCTTCTACTTTTTTAGAGGTTCTTATGTACTGATTCCCTTAATAGGGCCATGTCGTCAGAATCTTGACCAATATAGTTGTTCACAAAGTAAGCACCATGAGATTATTGTGGCATTGGAAGCACGAACAGTGCCAAGTAATATATTGATGGATAATGATGTAGACCTGAAAGACAGAAGCCCCAAATGTGGAGAAAAAGGTTGGTGGAGGGAGCAATTTCAGATCTTATGTGCAGTACTGTGGTAGAAAGAGAAAGAAGACAGCGATTGAGCAGGAGTATAAGATGGCACCTAGGTCAAAAACCCTGAGTTTATATATTATTATTGGCAAATGTGTTCTTTAGTTTTTGTCTTTACCTCATTTTTCAATCTATAGTAAAAGGAATTAGATAAGAGCTCATTCAAGTGAAGATAACTTAATCTTATTGAAACTTAAATGTATGTTCTTATCCAATCCTAGCCATGTAACCTATTTCCAATCCAGCTTTGAATGGACAACTAGTCTAAGGACCATTTAATTTTTGCAACTTTGACTTTCTCACAATCTCCTAAACCTAAAAATATGATGAAAATTAGAAATAAAATCCCCCTAGCATATTGGAATTTTGACTTAAATTCAATGCAAGTAGGTCCCTAATTCATTCAAAACAGACGAATATAGACCCAGTCAGACTCAGTGAACTAGATATAAACAAAAGCTTGATCCAAATCAAAACAATGTACCATATGATGATCTAATCTGCCGATTTGGAATGCATCGATTCACGGTCAGTGTGGAAGTTTTGCCTTTGATTCATGCCAAGCTCTACAATCAATCATGCCACCTATGCACTCTGATTGTAAAAGCTGACAATGACGCTCCACACAAATTGTTTTGGTTTCACATGTATCATGTTTGCATGATTGTTGCTGTTGATCAACTAGAATACGGAGTATAGTTCCGTGGATGAATTAAGATGGAATGGATCCACATATTTTTGCGATGGTACTCCTATTATTTTGTCAGAACTGCTATATATATGGATCAGATTCAGTGGTCTCTTTGTGTTGTTGTGGGGATGCTCCTTGAAATGTGGTGGCAATAGTGGAGTTTTCTTCACTTGTAGCCCTTTGATCACGATCTCTTGTGCTGTAAGCTGTTTTATGTGGTTCCCGAGGTGTCCAATTTCTTCATCTTACGAGGATTCAATTAGAGATAAATTAGAAGATTGATATGATTGTTCATCAAGAATCGATATGATTGTTCATTAAGGACAATAGCTCTTAAGTATAAAAAGCATAAAACTTTAGGCTAGGGGGGAAAATTTTTAATTACAGACAAGTTGTTTTTATGTGTTTGTAAATTGAGGTTTCCCCTAAAATCTTACTCCGTTTTTGTGTGTCCTTTTATTTCTATATCATGTAGAGATTCTCGTAAAACCGGGAGTACCACTTAAAAAGTTTCTAAACAGGTAGAGCTATGCTCTACAGGAATTGATTTAAACAGTTTCCGCCTGTGAAGATTCACCTTTTTGCCTATCTGAGCTTCTACCTGCACTCTGAAACATAGTAGCAATGTTCTTGTTGCTCAGAAACCTGTTTATGTGTGCAGCAATCATTCTTAGACAGACGATTTGAAGACTATCTATAACTGAATTGGAAGAACTTTCTCTTGCTTACAACTCGTTTTCTTCTTTCAACCAGGTGGGGCTCTGGATATTTGGTGGGGTGCTGAATGTCGATGCTGTGACTGCAGCTATTCTTGGTTTATCCATTCTTCTCATAACAGGTGTTGTAACATGGAAGGAGTGTTTGGCAGAATCAGTTGCGTGGGACACACTTACTTGGTTTGCCGCGCTGATAGCAATGGCTGGCTATCTCAACAAATACGGTTTGATCTCCTGGTTTAGTCAAACAGTTGTAAAGGTATGATTACATTATTTTCTTCTTTTTTTAGTTCCTTTTTTTTTTTAATCTTGGGGTAGAAATAAAGTTACTTTTTTTTTCTGGTATAGTTACTAAAGTCTGATTATCTATAGCCTAAACAGCTTCAGTATAGATGTTTAAGAGTTAAGTTGATATGGTGGCTTTCATGCAGATACCGTTGATAAAGGTCCTCTTGAATTTACTTGTGATGTAACATACTAACATGTGGTCTTTAGTAACATAGCTTAGGTACATGTGATTTTGATTAAAATTAGCTCTTTGCTGAGCTAACCATGAGTTCATTTTGTCCCTGGTTCTCGAGCTAAGAGTCATATTATTTCTGCATGAATGCTTGCACCCTGTGATTGACAGAAAAGATAAGCACTATAGCAGATGCACCTTTGTACAATGCATGACCATTGTATAAGCTAGAGGAATGAGGAACTCTTGTTTTGAATTGCTACTTGATGCAATCATGCAGTAATTTGGTGAGCTCTACTCTCATTCCCCTTATAGATTAACAGTGTAGACCAGCTTGTGTGTGTGCAAAGTATCGGGGATTATCTACAGAGCACCAAAGGTTTTTCTCATACAAAATCTTGGACCTGATTTTCTTTTAGTTGGCAGTTAGGGTGAGTTCTTGAAGATTTAAAGGTATTTAGATCAATTAATTCCTCAGAACAATATGGTATGGTTCTGCCGGGATCCTAACATATTAACCTGCTGTCTTTATGTTTATGACCTGCTTCCATCCAACATGGGAGTGAGGTTATTCTTATATATATATATATATATATATATATGTGTATATGTATATATATGTATATATATGTATAGAGAGAGAGAGAGAGAGAGAGAGAGATTTTACTCAGTCAAGAGACCTTCCTGGTACACGTACCAATACAACCATCATTTCGATGGAGTATTATTAATCTTTGCATGTGATGCAAGAGAAGTTGTTTGATAAAGAAATGCTCTCTAATATGTCTTTTATGTTAGCTTATATTTTTTAGCTATATTCGTCGATTTTTTGTCATCATTCTTAACATATATGGGCTGCACCATGTAATTTGCATTTGAACTGCCTCGTTTATCCATCGCGCAAAAGAAAACTCTCATCGTTTCTTAGCCATTCAAGGAAATCTTGAGATTCCATCCTCTCATTGAAGTCTATGATATCTAATTAGAATCTTTATCTGCATGTTTCTTCCTTATCAAGATTTTTATGTGTATCACAACTCACAAGGATTTAGTGCCATCTCTCATGGTCATTACTATTTATTCTCCTCTGCGACATCTTTAAATCATCAGTTTTGATTATTTTGACAATTGAACTTGGACTAGTACAAAATCAAATGAAAGTTTCATCTATCCTAACTGTAACTTTCACCTGTATTTCAGTTTGTAGGAGGTCTGGGTCTGTCATGGCAGCTCTCGTTCGGCATCTTGGTACTGCTCTACTTCTACTCTCACTACTTCTTTGCCAGTGGGGCTGCACATATCGGGGCTATGTTCACGGCCTTCCTATCAGTGGCGAGCGCATTGGGCACCCCTCCCCTCTTTGCGGCAATGGTTCTCTCGTTCCTCTCCAACCTAATGGGCGGCCTCACCCACTATGGTATTGGCTCCGCACCCATCTTCTATGGGGCCAACTATGTCCCCCTCACTCAGTGGTGGGGATATGGGTTCCTCATGTCCGTGGTGAATATAATTATCTGGCTCGGTCTTGGAGGCTTTTGGTGGAAGACCATCGGCTTGTGGTGAGCAGCTCATTCTTATAATTTTAGCCATTGATTTTTAATTTTGAAAGGTATTGTGGCCTATACCTGGAGTATATCCTGGGAACACGGAAAAATTTTGTTCTTTTAGAAAATTTGAAGTGAATAATTATTTTGGCATGATTGGATGGGCAGAAGACGAACTAGCGGAGTACAGATTGAACTTGTACACCATTTTTTTTTTAACTTAATATGATGCAATTTTGTCAAATTTCTTTCGTCCTTTTTGTTAAAATTTGGTCATTCATTCTGCGTTTCTTGGTAAGCATGCAAATCTCCTACAACAGCCGCTTTGATGGTTTAAAACTGCACTGAAACTTGAAAAAGCAACTCAGAGCTTCATCAACTTCCTCTTAATCAATCGCCAAGAACAGGTGATAGAACTTGGATTGAGGATGTTTCTTGCCGAGATCCTGCCACCTTGTTGTTGGAACCGGATAATATTTATTAAATGGGTGGAGCCCTAAGTTGTTTTCGGATTTTATGGAGCTTTAAAGCATCAGAGCAGCTGGTGTAGGGAAAACATCGTTGGTTATTGTGACGCCCCAACTCCCCGGGGGGTCACCCATCCTAGGACTATTCCCGTCCTAGCACGCTTAACTCTCTTAACCTCTTGGGCCTTACCACCACCCAAAATGTTTAAGCTGGGTTAAGAGTGTAGCCCTATTATATCTCATATATAGGATTATCTGGGGTCTCACAGTTATGGTGGTAATGGGCTGGGGACTAGTTAGGTGTGTGCTTTAAACTAGTACTTGGCAGCATCTGTATTAGAGATATTGTACTAAATCTGTTTGGGTAGGCTTTAAACAACTTGAGAGATATTCCAGGGGGTTGCTTTGTTTAATTGATGCATCACTTCAGCTCTTTTGCACAGTTTGTTTTAAACGAAAGCTGCATCAAAGTTGGATTCTTCTACTTGATTACCCGTATTTCTTGCATTGTTAAATTAGCATATTGAAACTTCTCTGTAAGACTCTATATAGTCCTATATATAAGATATAATAGGGCTAAATATCTTAGCCTAGTTATAACATTTTAAACGGTTGCTAGACTCAAGAGCTTAAAAAAGTTAAGCGTGCTAGGACCAAAATAGTCCTAGGAAGAATGACTCCTTGAGAAGTGAGTCGTTACATTTTCTTACATTGACAACAAAAAGATAAAAAAGTAAAAGCTTACATTACTTACTTGACGTATGGACCATTTTTGAATCGGCTGTCTAGCATTTTTAAAATTTTAATTTTCCTATCTAATTAATCTTTCAAATTTATTTGATTTGACTCAGTTAACGGTACTTTGACGTCGAAATTAATCTAATTACTTTAATAAATTTATGGTCGCGAGAATTAGATGAAGTATACTTATTAAACCGGTAAAGTTGAGGTTAAAATGCTGCGTCTCGAATCTTAAAGGGCCATTTGGTTGGATTACTTAGAAATGCAATATTACTAGAGATGCATGCAGTTGAAATTTTAGTAGTTATAATTACATATATCCTATTTGGTTGGATGTAATAAAAAATCATTACAACTATAAATAAACATTTGGTTGCATGCAATTAAAAGCATTATTTTTAAATTTTAGGGCTTTGTATCGATAGTGATGAGATTACCTCCTATGTAAAAAAGAATAATATTTTATATTGAAAAAGTGATTAGGAAGTTAAGCTAGAACTACAGCCAATTTGGACGCAGTTCTAGTTGCGACAGTTGAATTCAAATATACCTAATTAAACACTGAAATTGGATCTGCATGTAATTATTGTACTATTTGCAATCAAACAACCCTTAAAAGTTTGAACCCACAGCTTCAACCAATGTACTGAAAGTCGACAAATCCATCTCAACATGAAACTTCCGTTGCTTCGAATTCTAGGAATCAAATCCGGTCAAACTTGGGCTAATTCCGTCGAATTACTCGAAACTCGGACTAATTCTGAATTATTATTTACTTAATTACGCATGACATTATACTTTAACAATTTTCTATTAAATTTTAAATATAGGAGTGTATCAGAATGTAGGTATAAGAGGGGTACGAAATTAGTAATACTGGGGTATTTTTGCCATTAACAAAAATAATGTATAGCACTCTATTAATTTGGCGTGTATATATTGAGTTTAATTTATGTTTGAAACTCAAAAGTGTGTTTTAAACAACTAAAAGACTCAGCTTAATTATTTTCTATGTGGCCGTGGCCATGGGGCTACGGTTGTTGATGTTGGTAGAGGGTGCGGGAATTCATTTCAACTTCAATTGGTGCAGTACAAGGAATAGACTAATTCCCCAGTATCAAACAGGATCATTTCACTAGATGTAATTATAAATATAATACAGTTAAAGATGTATATATGCAGTCAAAAATGCAGGTGTTGTAGCTAATATATTTTGTTTGATTCTATTTGGTCGAAAACTTTGCAAATACAGGTACTTTGTTTGGTCGCATGCAGTTGAAAACTGTGTTTACAAATTTTATTGCTTGATATACGGTCCAATAAGTCTATCCCCCATGTAGAAAAAAAAAACTACTATATTTTTTAAGGATTATATGATTAGATAGGTAAGTTTACACGTTGAAATTGGGTGTAGTTTCAACTTTTGTAGTTGAACCTCCTTATATATATAGTTTACATTAATTGCAAAAGTTGAATTGAAGATCTACACGTAATTTAAACTACAATACAGTCATAACTACGTGCAACTAAATAGCTCCAAATTACCAGCAAGATTTTTTCAAAAAAATAATACCTCAAATAAATATTTAAATATTCAAACAGAACTACCGAATAATTTATAGTGACGCGCGTTATCCAACTACCATCTGCATAACTTATTCTGGCAATCAAATATCGTATTAATTATTAATTTAACTTTCAGAGCTACCGTGCGGGCGGACGAAAGGAGCAGATTTAACGGCCAAAAGGCTGCCAGATTAATTCGAATGAGACCAAGGAAGTCCGCCGTGGCCGTCGTCACCACCGTGGTCACTGTTGCCTTCCTTTGCACGAAGGGGAGTATACAGACGAGACATTAATAAAAGTGCCGTTGAAGCCTCCGACGTAAGTGGCACATACAAGGACAAGGCCAACAGTTATAACTTATTATTATTATTTATATTATGTTGAAATAAAAATAAAGTATCTATTATTTTTTTAAGATAAGTGAATTTGATGGTAGATATATATTCAGAATTTTAAGTTCAATACTTAGTTACTTTTAATGTCAAATAACTGTAAAAATAGGGATGCAAATGCATCCGGATTGGTGGAGCTTCCGTTCCGATCCGCCTCAAATGGGGCGGTAAGTGGGAACAAAAAATATAGAAATATATAATCCGCTCTGAATTCGTCCCGATCCGCCAAGTAAATAGAACGGGAGGTGGGATATCTTTTTCTTCCTTCAATCCGCTCCCGATCTGTCAAAAATTCGTCAAAATTCGTTCTCGTCCCGATCCTCCCCGAATGGGACGGTAAGTGGAAGTTAAAAATAAAATAAAAAATAATTCATCCCAAATCCGTCTCGTCTCGACAAGAAATAGAGTGGGATGTGGTGGAACCCTTTCTCTCTAAGATCCGTCCTGTTTGTATTCCTATGTAAAAACAAAAAATTATATGGTATTGGAGTGTGCTTATATATCTTCTTTGTTTTTTAGATCTTTTGGCTGGATAGCCCCCTTCCCTGCACCGTCCAACAGCAAAGCTCCTGTTTTACCCAATAAAGAAAGATTATTAGGTCTCCTTCTAGAAGCAACAAAAAAAAAAAGATTATTCGTAAACTTTGTGAACTTTAGCACTTTCGTAAACAAGTATATAAATTTTAAATTTGACCGTTAAACTTTCTAAATATTATTGAATAGTTTAATAAGTCTCTTTTCTCAAAAAAAAAGTTATTTGCTCAACTGGCTTTTTGATAGCATATCTTGCATATGATTTATTGTAACTTTAAAACTCAATTTATTTTTTTTTCCCTTTAGTTGTGATAAATAAGGATTAGTATTAAAGAACGGGATGAACCTTTCTTTAATTTGTATTGCTCTTCATTAATTTTTATATGTAAGAATAAAGAGGTGGACTTGTATACACAATTACATACAACGTATCTAAAAGGACAATGTAATCAATAATTTCAATTGAGGATAAAAGTTTACTCAACTATTTGATAAAATTTAAAAGATCATATATATATATATATATATATATATATATATATATATATAATGATAATAGAATGAGGGCTACTATGCTATCGGACAGCCACGGAGACCTTCCGTGCTGTCCAGTCCTCCGTTTTCGATGTTGGCGCATTGTCGAATCGGTCGATCGTCCGTTAAACTTGATCTAGAGTATTGGAGTATCTAGAAAAATAAATTTTATGAGTTTTAACGATTATTGTGCCTAGTGAACGAAGGGGCCTAAAATCAACGGCTGAAAATAAAAATCTTACAGAAATGTAATAATATACATTGAAAATTTTAAATCAATAGATATTGATCTTGTTTATTATAGTATAAAGAATTTTCTATCAAATTCACGTTGATTTGAATATTTTACACAGTTGTACAACTTTGCACGACTCACTACGCCATTGAATTGTTATTTTGAGCCCATCTTGAACATTAGGCAAAGATATCGAAAAATAATAATAATTTTTTTAGTACCTGCAAATACTGCTAAATGCAGTGTAAACGGAGTGGGGCGGTCGACCCCCCTATGACCAAGTCCGCCAACATCGAAACGGCTGGAGCACGAGAAGCTCCGTGCTTCGATAGCTAGTAGTCTACTCTATATATATAATATATAGTGCTCGACTGTTATTATTAATAGCACAAGTTAGCACCTGTGAGTACCAACTTTTTTCGTCTTAGATTTCACTCCTTTAAACCATTTCCAATCCATTAGATAATATTATAAACCAACACCATCACTCACTCTAAAAGATCACTATCATCCTAACAACATCTCTATAATTCTTAAGTGGCAACCTAAACAGTAATGAGTTATTATTATTAATAGCATTATAGCGAATTTCTCTCTCTCTTCTTCTCTCCTCTTCTGCTCTCTCTTCTCTATATATACTATATAGTATATTTCATATAATTGAATTGAGCTCCTAATGCTTTTTAAATAAATACCAAGTCGTTGGTAGCTTATAGTTTTCGTCTCTTGGATTTAAGGATGTGTAGTTAGTATGTAGTAGTCCAATTAATGTGACATGAGGGTGTGGTTGATTATTATGATCTAACGGAAGGAAATAACTCAAAGGAGAAAGATTTAACGACAGAAACTTACAAGCACATAAGTGTTTCGTGTTTTAAAAGCAACCATAGCAAGAATATATATATATATAGAGAGAGAGAGAGAGAAGAGAGAGATTTACAGCGTTTTTGTGGCTCCTAACTTTCGAATTATTCATAATTTTTGTATGAATGGTTAGGTGAGAAAGGAAAAAATGTTGAGAAAAATGGCTGTTTTCAATTCTCTTCTCTTTGAATTTATTTTCAATTTTTCTTCTCATCTTATCCTATCATCATCAAAATTGATGAGATGTTCGATAGTAGGAGTACATAGGTATTGTGCTACTAATAGCTAGTGAGGCACAATATTCCTTACTCCACCACACACACACAACACACAATCACACACACACAATATTATCATATATACAGAAGAAGAGAAGAGAGGGCTTAGTATACTACGGGTAGCACGGAAGCTTCCGTCGCTACCGAGTGTTTTCAATAATATGACTTGTCAAATCAACAATCGGCCTACGTAGGTTATGATACTACACCATTAAATGTATTTGAACCTAACTTCAGTAATTTTCTTGACGTTATCTGTCGCCACCCCCTGACGTTGATCAAAGGGCTTCACAAGTTGGATAATTTAATGGCCAATGTGATGTGAGCATTTTGTGATTTAACGCATATAAAATAATTAAAATATAGAATTTTTATGTTTTTTTTTTTTTTACTATTTGGAGTAATGAGTATACTCTGATCATTTAAATTCAAAATTTTTATTATCATTTTTTAGTAAGATTTTTTATTTCAGGCATGGTTCATTTTTTAGACATTTGTTGATATCTAAAATATAAAAATTTATGAAATTTAGTTTTCGAAATACTTCATAATATGATCAAAGTGCTAACTAAGTCGATTACCAATTTGAAGCTGCATCATTAAAATAACTTGATAGCACTGAGGCCTTAGCGCTGTCTACCGATAGTATACCGCGATGACTCACTCTCTCTAATCTCTCTCTCTCTCATCTCTCTCTTTATATTATATAGTAGATAATATATTATATATATTAGTATATATATTATATATATATATATTCATATATATGATATGAGTGACGGCGTACTATGCTATCCGGAAGACACGCGAGCCTTCCGTGCTTCAGCTCAGTTTGTCGATGTTCGACTTTCGAATCGTCCGATCGCTCCGTTAAATTGATCTAAGTAATTGGCACGTACCACTTAGAAAATAAATTTTATTACTTTCGATATATTTGACCTATGATCGAATGGCTCAAAATAACAATTTCAATGGCCGTTAGTGACCGTTTGCAAGTTAACGTGTTAGAAATATACTAAATCACGTAAAATTTTGATAGAAATTCTTTATACTAAATAACAACAAGATCAATATCTTTGAATTTAAAATTTGTAAATGTCATATTATAACATTTTGTAAAGATTTTTATTTTAAAGGCCGGTGATTCTTGAGCCATTCGTTCACTAGGCAAATGATATAGTAAAATCATAAAATTTAGTTTTTCTAGGTATTTCAAATCTCTAGATCAAGTTTTAACGGGGGCCGATCGACGTTTTCGAAAGTCGCAACAGTCGAAAACAGCTGAAGCACGGAAGCTCTGTACTTCCGACTAGCAAGTGAGCTCACTCTAATATATATTATATAGTATATAATATATATATACTATATTATATAATATATAATATTGTTGAGCTAGAATTACTCTCAATAGCACCAGAGGTTAGTACTTTGATTTTTAACCCTGGAGGAGAAATGTAAGGTTGGGATATGAGGCAGTGTGGTAGGTGAATA
>NC_033635.1:5645559-5648146 GCF_001540865.1 Ananas comosus
ATAATATATATATATATATATATATATATATATATATATATATATATATGATCTTGAGTGAGGCGTACTATGCTATCGGAAGCACGGAGCCTTTCCGTGCTTCCAGCTCGGTTTGTCGATGTTGCGACTTGCGAATCGTCCGATCGCGCTCCGTTAAATTGATCTAGAGTAATTGGCAGTATCCTAGAAATAAATTTTATTACGTTCGATATTATTTGACCTAGTGATCGAATGCTCAAAATAACAATTTCAATGGCCGTACGTGAAGTCGTGCAAGTTTCAACTGGTGTTGAAAATATATAAATCAACGTAGAAATTTTGATACGAAAATTCTTTATACTAAATAAAACAAGATCAATATCTTTGAATTAAATTTTAATGTCATATATTATTAACATTTTGTAAGATTTTTATTTTTCAAAAGGCCGGTGATTTTTGAGACCTTCGATTCACGTAGGCAAATGATATACGTAAATCATATAAATTTTTTTTTCTAAGGATATCAAATACTCTAGATCTAAGTTTTAACGGGCGATCGACTGTTTCGACAAGTCCGCAACACGAAAACTAGACTGACAGCACGCAAGCTCCGTGTACTTCGATAGCATAGTAGTCTCCTCTTATATATATATATATATATATTATATATATATATATATATTATATTATATATATATATATATATATATGGCTAGAAATTACTCTCAAAGCACAGAGGTTAGTACTTTTGAGTTTTTAACCCTTGGATGGAGAAATGTAAGGTTGGGATGATGATGGGAGGTGGTGGTAGGTGGAATAGTAGATCCAAGGGCTATTAGTAATCAAAGGGGTAGATCCAAGGGCTAGAAACCTAGAAGTAAAAAAGGGGGTGATACTTCTACAAGTATTCTAGCTCAATTATATATATATATATATAATTGGGGTAGAATACTATCAGTAGCAAACGGACTCCGTTGCTACTGATTTGTTTCCGATGATGGAGCTTTTGAATTTGATGATCGGCACCATCGAATATGATCTATACCACTTGAAGCATCTTGAGATCAAATTCCAAAACTTTCCAATATCATTGATCTAATGATCAAATAATTACAAAATTTATAATTTTAATGGTCGATAGAAGAAATTTACTCGTTCAACAGTGTAAAGATATCTAAATAAATTAAAGTTTGGTTAAAAAATTTGTTTAAACTATTTAAAGGAAGATCTATAATCTTAATCTCGATTATAAGAATCTTATAATTACTTTTTGAATGATATTTATTTTTAACGGTTTATTTGGGTGTTCACAAGAAAGCAATATTAGAAACACATAAAAATTAATTTCTAAATAATTTAAATGGTGTAGTTCTATTATGTTCAACTTTGTCGATTGTCGGTTTAGAGATTTTATCATCGAAAATAAATCAATAAGAATAAAGNCTCTCTCTCTCTCTCTCTCTCTCTCTCTCTCTCTCTCTCTATATATATATATATATATATATATATAGAATTGAGCTCTAATGCTTTTAAAAATACCAAGTCGTTGGTGCTTATAGGTTTTCGTCTCTTGGATTAAGGGATGTGTAGTTAGTATGATAGTAGTCCCATATAATTGAATGGGTGGTTGGTTGAATATTATGATCTAACGGAAGGAAATAATCAAAGAGAGAAAGATTTAACGACAGAAAACTTACAAGCAATAAGTGTTCGGTGCTTTTAAAAGCACCATAGCCAGAATATATATATATATAGAGAGAGAGAGAGAGAGAGAGAGATTACAGCAGTTTTTGTGCTCCTAACTTTCGAATTATTCATCAATTTTGATGAATGGTTAAGGTGAGAAAGGAAAAAATGTTGAGAAAAATTGGCTGTTTCAATTTCTCTTCTCTTTGAATTTATTTTCAATTTTTCTTCTCTCTTTATCCTAATCATCCATCAAAATTGATGAATGGTTCGGAAGTAGGAGTACATAGGCTATTGTGCTCCTAATAGCAGGAGCACAATATCCTTACTCCACACACACACACACACACACACACACACACACACACACATATATATATATAGAGAGAGAGAGAGAGAGGCTAGTATACTATCGGTAGCACGGAAGCTTCCGTGCTACCGAGTTGTTTTCAATAATATGACTTTCAAATCAACAATCGGCTCCGTTAGGTTTGATCTACACCATTGAAAGTATTTGAAAACTAACTTTCATAATTTTTTGACATTATCTGGCTAGTGATCAAAGGGTCTCAAAATTGATAATTTTAATGGCCAATGTGATGTGATGCATTTGTGAATTTAACCATATAAAATAATTCAAATATAATGAATTTTTATGATTTTTTTTTTTTACTATTTGGAGTAAGATTAGTATCTCTGATCATAAATTCAAAATTTTTATTATCATTTTTTAGAGGATATTCATTTTTAGCCGTTCATTTTTATGTCTACTAGATGGACAAGAGAACAATATTGAAAAAGCATGAAATTTGATTTCTAGATACTTCAAGTGGTATAGATTGATCATGTTCAACGGTGCCGATCGTCGATTTGGAGACTCCATCATCGAAAACAAATGGGTGGCAACGGAGTTCGTTTGCTA
>NC_033635.1:5649227-5655649 GCF_001540865.1 Ananas comosus
CTAGAAAATAAATTTTATGATTTTACGATATCATTTGCCTAGTGAACGAAGGGGCTCAAAATCAACGGCTGAAAATAAAAATCTTACAAAATGTAATAATATGACATTGAAATTTTAAATCAAAGATATTGATCTTGTTTTATATAGTATAAAGAATTTTCTATCAAAATTTCACGTGATTTGAATATTTCTACACCGTTAAACTTGCAAACGACTCACTACGGCCATTGAAATTTGTTGATTTTGAGCCCATTTGATCACTAGGCAAATGATATCGAAAAATAATAAAATTTATTTTCTAGGTACTCCAAATACTCTAAATCAAGTTTAACGGAGCCGATCGATAATTCGAAAGTCGCAACATCGAAAACGAGCTGGAAGCACGGAAGGCTCCGTGCTTCCGATAGCATAGTAGTCTCACTCTATATATATATATATAGTCCGACTGTTATGATATTAATAGCACCAATTAAGCACCTGGTGCTACCAAGTTTTTTCGTCGTTAGATTTACTCCTTTAAACCATTTCCATCCATTAGATCATATTATTAAACCAACCATCCACTCAACTCTAAAAGATCACTATCATCCTAACTACACATCTCTTAATCTAAGGGCCAACCTAATAACAGTAATGACTTACTATTATTAATAGCATTATAGCCGAATTCTCTCTCTCTCTCTCTCTCTCTCTCTCTCTCTCTCTCTCTCTATATATATATATATATATATATATATAAATATAATTTCATATTATTTCATCCTAATATTATGCAATTCTTATTCGCTAGTGGACAGTACGATTTTGTTATAATTAAGAGCGTGATATATATTACGTGCGACGGTGGAGTACGTCCGTTTGTTTATATAAGTAAGAACACATCATACGGATTATCGGATACAATCTCTGCAAAAAAAATGATAACACAAAATGGAAAAAAATATATCTATACATACTTCTACGTACATTCGTTCAATTTTTTTTTTAATACATCAAGGTTACATGCATGGCAACTCAATATTTATCAATCGCTCTGTGTCTCTAAACCTAACTTTCCCAATGATTAAAATAGAGAGCAAAAAGGAGTGAGGTAGTGCTCTACATATCCTCCACTAGTGCGAGAAATTTAGAACCAATAAAAGAAGATAGGGAATGCAAAAACATTTTCTTTCGTTGGCCATTAACCCAGTCACGTACCTCTCACTTTATATCTGATGCCACGTCACATACACCCATTGGTGGGCTCCTCATGGCCCACGCAACACGCGCCAATCATGGCACGACACGTCGTCGAGCATCGGTGCGAAGCTGTTCGGAGCCGAACACCGGATAGGCGAGGACAAAATAATGGGGCCCACCAAGCCCGTGGTTAGCTAGGTGTTGCAAATCCTACGTGGACCAACCATGAAAACAGGGCCACGAGAAGAGAGGTATGGGTAGAGATCGATCTATCTATTTATATATAGAACTCTTTGTACACGCTATATATAGAGGTAATATATGTAAGGGAAAGAAGAAGAAGTGTATATATATGTGGGTGTTATTCTCATTAGAGAACACAAGAGTAAACAAGAGTGATCGATCTAAGCAGCATTGCACAGTAAAGGTATGTTCATTTTGCACCACACACTCAATTAGCTTCAAGTAGCATATACTCCTGCTTTTCTCCCTTTTCTTTTCTTATTCACTTCTCTTAATGTTGATCACACTAGTCAATAGTCTCAATGTTTTCATTACTCATCGTGTAATAGTAGTAACAGCAGTTCTTTTAATGCTACCAGCTAGTATAGCAGTAGCTTGTGCACTAGTAATAAATTTTTTTTACTTGAGAGAGAAAGATAGCAAATTATCTGTTTAGTTCTTCTTCTTCTTTTTTTTTAAAAAAATAAACTCAGCTAGAAATGTAAAGCAACTTGACTTCGAACTTATGACCTCTAGTACAAAGCATTAAGCTCTTAGCCAATTTCACTAGATAAGATTGGTCGCATTAGCCTTGATTAAGTGGTTGTTTGGTTAAATACGGTACCCTTGGTTGTTTGCTCCTAATAACTCGTAGTGCTGTTCCGCGTGCTCCACAGAATCATCGCGAAAATGTGTAGTTTTTGCGTCCCCAGCCCTCTACTTTTTTAGAGTTTCTAGTGAGTGATGTGCCTTTTGCTTAGTATATGTCTCCTCTTTCTATATGTAGTGTACATATATATGTATCAAAAGCTTATAGTGTCTCAAGAATATAGTAAATAAGAGCATTTTTTATAGTGTAAACAAAGTTAGCATCGTTAGATTAATGGATCATACAAGTACTATGGCCATGAATAAACAAGAATAAAATATGATCATTTGGCAATAGATAAACTTTTCAGTAGTCACTGTGAGCATATATATATATATGTAGAAATTTCTGTACTTTATGACTTTTCTCTCAACTTTTAACATTGTTCATGCTTAATTTTATTGGAATCCATGTGCTGATGTGCATGCATATGTGCATGCATGCCCATGGGATATACCTTTAAAATATGTATATGTATATAGAGAGAGAGAGAGAGAACAGGGCTACTATGCTATTAGGAGTATAGTAACCCTTATGCTTTCAACTTTTTAACTACCCATCAAGTTTGATGGGTGATTAGAATGAGAGAGAAAAGAGATCGATATTGGAGAGAAATTTAAGGAGAAGAGAAATTGAGACACCCAATTTCTTCCCAATATTTCTTACCCCTCTCATTCTAACCATCCATCAAACTTTATGGGCGGTTAAAAAGTTAGGAATATAAGGACTGCTGTACTCCTAATAGCACAGTAGCCCTACTATATATATATATATATATATATATGAGTACGTCTCTCGTACTTTTGAAAGTGCGGAGGCTTCCGTGCTTTTAAGTTGTTTTTGATGATCGGACATTCGATTCAACGATCGGCTCCATTAAGCATAATCTAAGTTATTGAAACTATCTATAAATAAAATTTCATAATTTTTTGACATCATTTACCAAACGATCATAGAGTTTCAAAAATAACTATTTTAACGATCGATGTGTCACGTTTTTAAGTTCAACGGTGTAGAAGTATCCAAATTACATGAAAATTTAATAGAAAATTCTACTTAATATTAAGAGTAAGAACAATACTTCTGATTTGAAATTTGAGTCCTTTATCACTATTTTTTATGAGTTTTTTTATTTTCAGTCGTTCATTTTGAAGCTACTCGTTCACTATGCAAACGAAGTCAAAAAATTATGAAATTTGATTTCTAAATAGTTACAACAGCGATGCTGCAGATATAATCATATTTGATTAAATTTAATAATATAAAAAATACTTTAAAACTTTTAGAATAAACTTATAATTTAATAAAAAATAACGAAAGATAAAAAAAATTATAGGAGAAAAAAATGTGTTACATAGAAATCGGACCCCTTTGTATCCTCATTTAGAGCATTCTCTACTAACACCGATACTTTCGTGAAATATCATAACGCCTTCAACCCTTTTTCGGCAAGTCCTATGCATTACAAATATAAGTGGTCGACATCGAGGGAGAAAGGTTCGAGGCTAGGGTTAGAGTTCGACTCACTCGACGTTGACGGTGAGAGCGAGGGCGGTGCGCTTGCGGGCTTGAGGGGAGTGGACGTAGTAGGCGAGGTCGTTGTCGAGAACGCCATTTGCCGTGCCCACAGGCTTCTCGGGCAACGATTCTTAGAAAATATAAACTAATGAGAGGGAAGTCGAAGTAGCGACGTTACAAAAAAAGAATTATGAGATGGGAAGTCGAAGAGACATACGTTATGAATAAAAATTAATAAGACGGGAAGCCGAAGAGGTAGACGTTACAGGAAAGGAAAGCCGAAGAGACCGCTTAGCCATTTGGTTTAAAAGAGAGGCAAGTGAGGGTGAAAGATAGACTGCCACGTGGTAAGATTAGGGGAAATAATATTAAGGTATAGATACTATCTAAAGTTGCTGTAAATTAAATTTACAGCTAAATTATTAGCGCACACGTAGCATTAATTAATTGCTGTTTAGTTTTAGGTAGATTAATTAACAGGTACTTACGCCGTACAGCTACTATCTGGGGAAGGTTATAGACATCGCATTGTTTGTTTCCTTTCTTTTTTTTATCTCCTCGTCCTTGTTTATATTTATAGTCCAGATTCTGGTGAGAAGGCAACCAACAGGGAGTCTTCCTTTTGGTGTCATCTTTTTGACTTGCTTTCAATTCCAGTACCATTTTTTTATTCCATCTTTTTGACTGATGCATGGAGTACTGCTACTTTCTGATTACAGCTACGTGCACGCCTGCTGCTTCCTAGTGCTTTTCTCACACTCTAGTTTTTTTAGTAATACTATAAAGGGCCTTCTTTTTTTTTTTTTTTTTTTTTGCAAATAGCCGCCTGAGCAATTTTTATTTTAAAAATAGCTCTATTAAAATTAAAATTATAAAAATTATCCTGTCCATGCCACGCAGGCGCCACGTCAGCGCCACGCGGGCAGGACTGGGGCCAGGTTATTAAGTTGAACACGGTATACCATTCACCGTGTTTAAGACATGGTGAATGGTTCATCGTGTTTAGTACGTATTTTTTGTATATTGAAAAGAGGAATAGGGAGTAGGGATATCAATAGGTATGGATATCTGAAATATTATCCAAATCCAAACCCGAATAAATTTTATATATATATATATATATATAATTTATTTTTATTTATTTATACAATATATAAAATATATCCATATCGACCAAAAACTTGAAACGATCCTGAACCCAGCGACGGTTTTTAAAATCTATACGATGAAAATCTAAGAAATAAAAATTATTAAATATTTTATATATTATATAAATAAATAAAAATAAATTATGTATATATACATAATTTATTCGGGTTTGGATTCGAATAATATTTCGGATATCCATACCTATTGACATCCCTACTCCTTATTTCTCTTTTTAATATACAAAAAATACGTACTGAACACGGTGAACCATTCACCGTGTTTAGACATGGTGAATGGTTCACCGTGTTCAACTTAATACCCTGGCCCCAGCCCTGCCCGCGCGGCGCTGACGTGACTCCTGCGTGGTAGGCTCAGGGCCATTTTTGCAAATTAAATTTTGACAGGACTATTTTTAAAATAAAAATTTGCCAGGGGGCTAAATGCAAAAAAAACCCTACTATAGACTTTCTGTTTCAACGTAAGTAGACTTTAAATTAAATTAAAATTCAGGTAAAAATTACTCTACCTTCGCTGTTTGTTTCTATAATTGTAGAAGTGAAGTTTTATTAGTTCTCTATTTGTTTGACAGAAAGTAAATGACGTAAAAAGTGTAATTCTCCACTTTTTATATTTGTTTCACTGGAAATTATCTAATCTCCACAGTCCTGGTAAACTTACCTCCTACATGGCATTACTGTCTCTTTTTTAATTTAATAAATAATATAATTATAAAATAAAATTTAAAATAATTATACTAATTTTTTGTATATAAATTATAGTAATGCAACAAATAAAATTATAAAGTTAGAGAATTATTAACATTTAACAAATTAATTTGCATTGTATTTTAAATATGTAAATTAAATAAAAGATATTGAAACTTAACTAACAAAACTTCATCATATTTTAAACATATAATCTAAATAAAAAATTAATTACTACCACAATTAAATATATTTAGATGAAATACAATTAGAGAGAGAGTAATCCTAAACAAGTCACCATAATTAAGTTCTCCATTAATATTTTATGATTTTTTTCTCCCTCCCTTCACTTCATCGGAATTGAGTTGGCCCGGTGGGAGAGCGAAGTGGTGTTTCGAGTAAGCTGGACTTTCGACCGTACCTATATTACGGTGAACCAAATAGTGAAAGTGGTCAATTTTTGCCAAAAATTATTTCTACTTTTCCGCTTATGATGAAACAAACAGACCATATATGTATCATTTCATCCAAAGACCGATGTATGTATATATATATATATATATATATAGAGTTGAGCTAGAATACTCTCGATAGTAAACGGAGCGTTTTACTATTAAGTTATTTTCGATGATAGAGCTTCCAAATTGACGATCGGCTCCGTTGAACATGATCTATACCACTTGAAGTGTTTAGAAATCAAATTTCAAATCTTTTCGACATCATTTGCCTAATGATCAAAGGGTTTCAAAATTTGTAATTTTAATGGTGGATAAGAGACGTTTTCTTGTTTAACGGTGTAAAGATATCCAAATCAATTGAATTTTTGTTAGAAAATTCTTTAAACTATTTAAAACAAGATCTATACTCTTGATCTTGACTACAAGACTCCTATCATCATTTTTTAAAGAATATTCATTTTCAGCCATTCATTTTTTGTTCACTAGATGGATAAAAGAACAATATCGAAAGTGCGTGAAATTTGATTTCTAGGTAGTTTAAAT
>NC_033635.1:5655672-5696155 GCF_001540865.1 Ananas comosus
CTCTCTCTCTCTCTCTCTATATATATTATATATATATATATATATATATATATATATATGTTGGGTCCTTATCAATTTTTTTTTAATACTAAAAATTCAAAAGGTTTAGAAAATTTTAGAACTAGAAGGTGTACAAATAGTTTTTTTATTTTTTATTTTCTTTAGAAGGTTAAGATGCATGGAGACCCTCTCAACTTTAAGGCATATATTTGAAATTCTTCCTTTTTAATTTATTCTTTGGGTAAAAAGGAACCGAAAGGCCATTGTGAAATATTTCCCTCAATTATATCTTCTTTGATTGAGGTCCTTCGACTTTTGTTTTTTTTTTTTTTAAGTATTGATTGATTTTAGTTAAATAAACTAAAAATTTTATCACGTATCCTTCAAATTTTAAAATTTAATTATTTTACAGCCAATAAAAGTTCATTTTATGATTAACTGCTAATACTCATTAGGCCATAAAAGGTTAACATATTTTCATATTAATTACCTATGAAAACACAAATAAAAACCAAAATAGAAGTTTAAAAGGTATCAGTGGAAAAAAATAAAATAAAATAAAATTGAGGGGGTCTATTTTATTATGTCCTATAGTGGAGAGGATTTCTATATAATACAATTTGACCTTTACTTTTTGGTAGGTGAAATTAGGCCAAATTAATTTCAATTACACAATTTTAAGTTTCCCATTTCTTAAACAAGATAAAAATCGAATTACAAAAATTTCAAAACGAGGATCTAAACCATTGAAGGTGTTTTACAATATGAAAAGGTGCTACATTAAAAAATTCATGATTTTTAAAAATCTTTATCTTCAGTTTGCAGTATTGTCCTTAATTTCTTGAAAATTTTGGATCATTGATTTTCAACATCATTTGATGCATAGAGAATCAATTTTCACAACTTGGGAAACTTTATAAGTATGCATTTCAAACACTCTCACATCTTTGGATATTTTAAACTTAATTTTATACTCAAATAAAAATTTGTGAGCTTACACATATATAATTGGATCCCTACTCAATTAATGTAGATTTTTCTTTTCTTTTCTTTTTTTTTTTGAGATATGCTATCTGTACATCCAAAAAATAAGTTTATATTTTACGTACTCAATCCAAAGACTTAAACAATTAATTCTTTTGGATTTTTAATATTGAAAAAGAAAGGTTGATAAGAGAAGCACAAAATATTGGCTCATGGAGGGAAAGGTCTATGATTTACGTCTATTTTTTTTTTTCTATGTACATGTATGAGTCTCTTAATTAGTTAATTCGCAAATTATTCATAAATTATTAAAAATTCGAATAAAACAGTCCGTATGTGATTTTTTTACAAAAATGAAATAAAATGTGAATTTTTTGGGCTAGCCGAATCATTCGCGAATTATTCAAAATCCGAATAAAAAATCTTATATTTTTTTATATTTAAGTGTGGATTAACTTATATTTCATGTTTAAACATGAATTTTCTGTTTGCTCACCCTAAAAAAAATCTTATATATTTTATGTTTAATTATGTACTATTTTAATCTCTTTCTTTTTTGATTGTTTATATATTATAGTGTATAATGTAGTTTTCTATTGTTTTTTAATTTATTTTGTAGTTTTTTATTTTTATATTGTTAAGAATTATAACTATTTATGCTAGTAGCATAAATTTAGGAAAAAAACAAGTTTAATTTAATAGCTGCATTTTTTATCTCGAATTTTTAATTGATGAACGTATAATTTTGTATAAATCACATATCCGAATAAACAGGTTTAAAAATTAGGATATGAATTTTATTCGTATTAGTATATATACCCGTATTGAATTTTTGCTAGCCGAATCCGAATTAACTATGGGTAACACTACTCCTTTTTCATTTAGATCCTTCAATTTTCTATATAATTTAAGTTATCTAAATAATTAATGGGGAATTTTATCAAATTAACGAGGCTATCGTGTTGTTGGTCATTTTTAATTAAATAAATTCATATATACTTCTCGAATTTGGTATGTTTTAGCACCATTCTCCATGTATATACTTTAATTAAATAAATACACCGACAGGGTCTGGCCTGTTGACTCGTGTAGTAATTAATTATGAAGACACAGATTCCTTTTTCAATTCACGTAATTAATTGGGGGAGGTTTGAGCTGGGGAAGGCGCGCAATTAATTGATTAAGTTACTCACCACCTAGTTTGGCATATATCCATGCATGTCCAGTTCTCTAATCTCTCTGCGTACGGTCCGATTTTTCTGAACAAATTATATTCGGGCATGATTAATATATTAATTATATATATATACTATACTCATCATAAGTTAAGCTAGATATACTCTTCGATAGTAAACGGGGCGTATTTACTACTCGAGTATGTTTTTCGACGATAGAGCATTCCCAAATCGAAAAAAATCACACTCACAAATAAAACCAATATAAAAAAAAACAAAATAATAAAAGAAAAAAACAAAAAAAAAAAAGGAAAATATATATAAATAACTGACGATCGGCTCCGGTTAAATATGATCTAAACCATTTAAACTATCTAGAAAATCAATTTCACGCACTTTCGATATTGTTCTTTATCATCTAGTGAACAAAAAATGAATGGCTGAAATGAATATTCTTTAAAAAATGATGATAGGAGTCTTGTAATCAAGATCAAGAGTATAGATCTTGTTTTAAATAGTTAAAGAATTTTCTAACAAAAATTCAATTGATTTAGATATCTTTACGCCGTTAAACGAGAAAATGTCTCTTATCCACCATTAAAATTACAAATTTGAAACCCTTTGATCATTGGGCAATGGTGTCGAAAGATTTTGAATTTGATTTCTAAACATTCAAGTGGTATAGATCATGTTCACGGGAGCCGATCGTCAATTTGGAAGCTCATCATCCGCAAACAACTCGATAGTAAAACGCCCGTTTACTATCGAGAGTATTCTAACTAACTCATATATATATATATATATATATATATATATATATTTGAACGCAAATTTGGATGCAGATATGTGTCGGATTCTAAATTTTGATTAAAACATTCACTAAAAATAAATTCGGATTCAGATATGAGTCGGATTTGTATACCGATATTATTTAGATAATAATATATACTAATTTGCATATATATAAATATGAGCTAAAGTTTGAAGGAATAAGACATAAATTTGAACTAAAAGATTCAGTATTCAAATTTTGTATTCATATATGTTATTCAATAAAATTTAATATTTTAGCTAGCATAGATGCAATTTTAACATAAAATTTTTAATAAAAGAAGCAAATAACACGATATAGAAATTACTTTAATTATCTACCTATAATATACATTAACATCTCTCTTATCTCTAAAGTGTGAAAACATTGGAATACGGGATCGGATTTTTGCAAAAACGATATTCAAATCCAACTTTTTTTTTTGGATGCGAATTCGAATAAGAATATGTGTTGAATGTTAAATTGTGATATTCATATTTACATCTTGTTGCCCACTGATCCCATTATAAATTAAGAAGTGTATCCACGTCTTACTAATTCTCCAGTATCGAATTCGATCGGAGTTTATCCTAACCACTTTTACCCATATATATATATATATATATATAGAGAGAGAGAGAGAGAGAGAGAGGCTCCTATGCTTTCGAAAATACGGAGGCCTCCGTACTTGTAAGTTATTTTTGATGATGGAGTATCCGATTCGGCGATTGGCTCCGTTAGACATGATCTACACTATTGGAACTATTTAGAAACCAAATTTTATAATTTTTCGACTTCATTTGCCTAGTGAACGAGTTGGTTCAAAATGAACGGTTGAAAATAAAAATCTAACAAAAAATAGTGATAAAAGACTCAAATTTCAAATCGAAAGTATTATTCTTACTCTTGATGTTAAGTAAAATTTTCTATTAAAGTTTCATGTAAGTTGGATTCTTCTACATTGTTGAACTTTAAAATGTGCCACATCAGCCGTTAAAATAGTCATTTTTTAGACTTTTTGATTACTTGGTAAATGATGTCAAAAAAATATGAAATTTGGTTTTTAAATAGTTCTAATAGCGTTGATCATACCTATCGGAGCCGATCGTCGAATCGGATGCTCCATCATCGAAAACAACTGACAAGCACGGAGGCCTCCGTACTTTCGAAAGTAACAGGAACATATATATATATATATATATATATTAGTATTATATATATATAATAATATATAATATATTATATAATATAAGAACACACTATAGGGATTAATGGTCCCTTTATACAGAAAAGAATTAACCAGAACTAAAAATAATCACAAAGGTTGATTCAAGATTAAAAATTTAAAGCACATTAATGGTCTTCGAAAGCACATATCAGGTTCCATAATAAATAAATATATAATATATATTATATATATATTAATATACTATATAATAATATATATATATATATAATTGAGCTCCATAGCTTTAAAAGTATCAATTACTAATACGTTAGGATAATTTTGGCCTTTGATTAAATTAGACGTTCAAGATGATAGACGTCCTAGAGTTGAGTGATGGTTGTGCCATAGCATACTACAAAATAGAATTCGGTACATAGTAATCCAACGATAAAAAATTACAAACATCAAACATTTATGCTTTGAAAGCTCAACGCGGGATATATTATATATAATTTAATACTAAAGAGAGAGAGAGAGAGAGAGAGAGAGAGAGAGAGAGAGATCACGGGTCACTATACTTTTAGAAGCATATATATTTCTAACTTTTAGACTCTTAAATTTCTTAGGTTTACTAGATGATGGTGATCATAATAGTATGGATCCAAGTGCCCAAAAGTTAAAAATTAGCGCTTAAATATTAGCTCCTCTCTCTCTCTCTCTCTCTCTCTATATATATATATATATAAAAGAAAAATCTACTTGTATACCTCCAAAAGAGATGTGTGATATACACTCTATCTATCTAGAATGGAATGATCTTTATTAGCCACATCGGTGTGATTAATAAAAAAGCCGATCTCCACCCGAGAATGAGTGAAGTGTATATCATACACTTCTTTAGGGGTGTATGTGCAGTTTGAGACCTCTATAGTAACATTTGGGTTTAAGGAGTTGGGTGCGTTATTAAATGTGCTCACCTAGTTAATTAGCTCCGGGCTTCATCTAGTGTAGGCTCCAAACTGGGTCCTCAACCCTTTATATACGGACCAAATTATCTAATTAAGTACGTGAAACTCCCTCTTAATTAATTAACACTACTGCACTGGTGGTGGTGCCTGCACCCTTAATTCTTCGGTTCCCTTTAATTTTCCTGAAGCTTGTGCCGCATTTTCATTTTTCTCGGGGTTGGTCTCAGTTTAATTAATTTTGCTGGTTAATTATAGTTTGTCTTCGCTCGTGAAACTTGTAGTAGTGTTAATTTCCACCTGCTGCATTCTGAAGCATGCAGCTCTTTTGGTTGCTACTGCATGCAGCGCCAGCTTCTGTCTTACACAACCGACGTGTCAAATTCTAGGCACCTGCATATTAATTCTCTGCAGCATAATTAATAGACTGCAGGCATTTGAGAGTTTCTTCTCGATCCGTTCAGATCAATGGAAGCTCATGTTCCTCCTCCTCCTCCGCCTCCACTGGCAGCACCTTCTGATGATACTCGTGACGAGGAAAATATTACTATCCCTGATCCGTCGACGGAGAATGATGATGATGGTGATGATGCTGCTGCTTCGAAACAAGGAGAGGATGCACAAGAAGAAGATCTTGCCGCCAACAAAGACGAGGATTTGTCGTTGCCGCCGATTAGCGGGAGGCCGAGAAATACGGGGCTTTATCTGTTCATCATGGATATCAGGTAACTTCAGATATGGAAACACTCAACGAGTTTCAACTCCTTTTTACGTATATAGTACTACTTTTGGAGTTCAGAAGTTGATCAGAAAATAGTCATGGTGTTGTACATAGACATATTTGTTATATATGATGGACTCATTGAGCAGGCGTGTGTTCAAGCTTGATGAGCTCGGCTCGGAGATCATGCGGATCGCCGTGCCCGCCGCATTGGCTTTAGCAGCCGATCCGCTCGCTTCTCTTGTCGATACCGCATTCATCGGCCGACTAGGTTTGTTCTTCACTATTACTATATATATTATTTTTCCTTTCTTGGTATATATCGTGGTTGCAACCCTCAGATTCCCGGGCTAGTTTTCGTGTATGAAATGTTTTTTTTTTTTTTGAAGTTGGATTTTACCTTTGATTCCAATTATAACATCTAAAATGAAATTGATATGCATGCGTGTTTCTTATTCCTTTTAACCATTTTGGGGANTTTTTTTTTTGAAGTTGGATTTTACCTTTGATTTCAATTATAACATCTAAAATGAAATTGATATGCATGCGTGTTTCTTATTCCTTTTAACCATTTTAGGGACATTCCTAACTCTTTTTTTTTTTTATTTACACAAATCTTTAAGATTTTAATTTTTTCATGAAAGTTTCTCGGAAGCGTCTTTTATTGGAATCTTATATGGAATAAACTATTAGTACTTTATTGCCTTTTGTCCTTTTATGACAGATTTTCTTTTGTATAGTTTAGGGATAATATCTATTATCCCTCAAAATTTCTGAAATATTTTATATATTTTTTCTCTTTTTTGTTTCAAATATATTCCTCGTGTATTTCTTTGTTATTCAAAAATAACCTTGTTTTTAGTACCCGTTAAGTCATCACACATTAAATCCGGATTAAATTTCTATCAGAGTTAAAAAGATATCAAAATAATTCTTTTGCTCCTAACTTAAGGACAAATAAAAAAAAATTGATGACGACAGTAGGTATATTTGAAAAAGGCAAAAGAGTTAAAATAACTCTTTTGCTCTTAATTTAAGGGCAAATAAGTAAATTTGATGACGGTAGAAAGATATATTTAAAATGACAAAAGAGTAATTTCATAGAGATAACAAATGTTCCTAACAGTTCATCAATAAAATTTAACTCTAGGGATATATTTAAAATAACTAAGAATGTTTTTTTTTTTTTTTTGAGAGAGATAGGTAGCACGCTATCCGCTTCGTTTATTTTATTTAGAAATAAACTTAACTGGAAATATGAATCAACTAGGATTGGAACTTGGGACCTAGGGTACCAACCACCAAACCCTTTGCCACATGCTTTAGGGACAGTCGGTAATAACTAAGAATGTTAAAAAGTTATTTTTAATATTAATGTTCTAATAGAGATAAATAAAAAAGTCGAAAATTTTTCAGGAGTATATAAACAATTGATCCTGCAGTTTATATTTTGGGCTTCCTCTCTCTCTATCAGTACGGTGGTGAAAGAGTTTTGAAAGAGAATAGTAAAGAAAATATAATTAATGGTATTATCATTTTGAGTGCCAAAATTATTTTTTTAGAGAATTTAATTAACCAGCAGAATTTGACAGTAAGCATTTGCATAAGGTAGTGAAAAAAAAAAAAAAAAAAAAAATCAGAGATAGAAGGGTTAAACTGTTGTTAAGAAATGTTAGGCACATTTGCAAATTTGATGTTCCTTCATCTAGCCAATGTGGAGTATATATATATATATATAGGTTCCGTGGAGATTGCTGCTGTGGGGGTTTCTATTGCAATATTCAACCAGGTTTCGAAGGTTTGCATATATCCTCTTGTTAGTGTCACCACCTCCTTTGTTGCCGAGGAAGATGCCATTATCAGCAAAGCCATTAATGAAGCAGTAGAACACAAAACTGAAGACTTGGAAAAGGCTTATTCTCCTGCAGACGATAATGATCTGAACGACGACCTGCCTCCCTGCACTACTACTGGTATCTCTCTCTCTCTATACATATATATATATATATGTTCTTGATCTCATAGATATATATGAAACTTAATTTGTTTCTGGGAATTTTTAGAACAGCTGATTAATTCTTCATCCTTTGTACGTTCTTGTGATTACTAATTTTCAGATTCTAAGACAAACTGTGGCGCATCGTGTCTTGCCGCCGAGTGTACTAATTTGTCGAGATATGGATGCAAGAGGAAATACATTCCCTCAGTTTCATCTGCACTAATTGTTGGTGGAGTTCTTGGTCTTCTTCAGACTGTCTTCCTGATTTTCGCGGCGAAACTAGTCTTGAGCATCATGGGTGTGAAGTCTGTGAGTATAATTTTCTTTTTCTTTTTCTTTTTTTCCACAAGTTTTAAGTTTTTCCTAAAGGTTGGATGTACTGTCTGCTTCCTCTTCGGCTTTGACATCACTTGACTTGTTCCAAATTAAAATTATGTGATATATATATATAATGTTGCAAGTAGAAGAAGAATTTATAATATCTTGATAAACATTGCATGGAATTAATATTAAAAAAATTTAGTACGATTTTATGGCTTGACCATACTATTTCCCACTTTCCAAAAATTTTTGGTTTTGTTTCGGGGGGTTGTTTGGTTCGTGCCATCCACGGGAAGTCTATTATAGATTACTGGATTTGAATAATTTCATTCAGTAATCTAATGGATTATATTTTATTCCGAAGGGAGCTGATCGAATTACTAAATTACCTTCGGTTTAATTTGAATCATAAATTTAGATTTAAATTTAAAATTTAAATACACATTTTGAATTCAATTTCAAATTCTAATTTATTATTCAAATTCTAAATTTTGATTTCGGATTCAAATTTTGAATTTAAGTTTTAATTTTGGATTCAAAATTTAAATCCAAGTTTAGCTTTTGTTATTCGAATTTCAAATTGAAATTTAGATTTTGAATTCAATATTGAATTCAAAATTTTGAATTTAATGATTTTGAATTTGAATTTTTAATTCAAATTTATATTTTAAATTCGAATTTCAAATTTAATTTCATATTTTGATTTTAGAATTTTAAATTTTAAATTTGAATTTGAATTTGAATTTAAATTTTAGATTCCAATTTAGATTTGAAATCAATCAAATTTAGATTTTGAATACAAATTTATATTACGAATTTAATTTCAAATTTAAATTGAATCAAATTTTAATTTCAAATTTAAATTAAATCAATTTTAATTTCAAATTTTAATTCAAATTATGAATTCGATTTCAAATTTAAATTCAAAATTTGGATTCAAATTTCAATTTCAAATCCAAATTTTAAATTTCAAATTGAAATTTTAAATTTTAAATTTTAAAATTTAAATTTTAAATATAGATTTAGATTTTAAATATACATTTTAAATTTTAAATTCAAATTCAAATTTTGAATTCAAATTTTAAAATGAAAGTCAAATTTGAAATTCAAATTGTCATATGTAAGTAAAAATAAAATTTATGTATAGGAGTAATTGCGGAAAACCATATATATTACTATCTATATATATTATTGAAATTTTACTATTAAACCAAATACAATAATTTTATAATCTGAATAATCTTCAGTGCGATAACTGTGCAAATCAAATGCAAGAATTATATAATTTCCAGTAATCTCATTACCACCATATGAATGGAATTCCCCTTAACCTTTCAATTCCTAGGAATCTTAGATAAAACGATCCAAATATCTCTTAATAATTACAGAAAGGAAATACGGTACCTCTTCCTTCTAGTTTAATTTCATTTGGTTGGTGCCTAAGTAAAGAATTATTTTTGGTATTCTTTAAATTTATATTCTGTTAAAATTATGTATTTTACTTGAACAGTTTACATTAGCGACAAAATTATTGCTTAAAATGTAATAAGTAAGTGATCGAATTAAAGAAGGTTAATAATGTTGTTGATTAGGGATAACCTTCAAACAAGTAAGGCACCTATATATCTAACATATATAGCTCTTCTAGCTTTCACTGAGAATGATGGTGCTGAATGTGTCATCTTTTTTCTTTTTCTTTTTTTTTATTTCTCTAGTTACCATTTCAGTTAAATCAACCTTTTTTTTATTTTTTTTATCCATGATACAATTATATAATCAATTACTATACACTCTTTTTCCTATCTTCTTGACAATGTATTGGCTTTCATTTTACGTGTTTGAACTGCGGAAACATCTACACTCTTCAAGATGATGGCAATTTTCTTTCATTTACAACGTTTAAGAGATAAATAGCTAACAAATGTTTTCATCCTCTATTACACTTGTAATTATTTGTCGAACATAACTTATTTAATTTCTCAATTACAATATTTGTATTATAAATATGCATTGTCGATCATAAGAATTGATGAACAATATCATATATCTTTACAATTAATATTGACCACGTATTTTAGTTCAAATGCATACATTTTTGACAATGTGCTTGCATTGCATATTTGCATCTTCTGTATAAATGAACCATTGATTGTGATTGATATTATATTGTATTATAATGGACTGTTAAGAAATCATGACTTTTTACGTGGATAAAAAATTAATAAAAAGTATTGAAGCCAAATTAATATTGATTTACTTGTCTTCTATGTGCAAGAGAGAAAGTGACTAAATAACATCTTATTACCAGTATCTAAATGGATGAAAATAATAGTATTATTTAATTATATAAATTATATCTATTTTTAGAGAATCCAAAATAATAAATTTAATTTTCACAGTAAAATATATATCTTTAAGTTATATTATTGATTCTCTTACTAATATTTACAGTTTTACTTTTATAAATGATAGGGTTCTCCTATGCTAAACCCAGCATTGCGATACCTGATGTTGCGATCACTTGGTGCCCCTGCTGTTCTCTTATCTTTGGCCATGCAAGGGGTCTTTCGCGGATTTAAGGATACAAGAACTCCTTTGTATGCTACTGGTAAAGTATATAATTAACAAGTTGATTGGATTTTTATATATAGTTAGTTATCTTTGATGTCGCCAATATTATAAGAAAATTTTTTAGACAATTAATACACTTTGCTAAGCGGCTTACTTTTCACGTCAAGTACAAAGTTGGTATATTAAATTGTCACCAAAGTTTCGAAAATGGTTATACTAGTAGGATGTGCTATATTGACTGCATCAACTTGTATTTCTAGCATAATATATCACAACAACGTACATTCAAATGGCAACATAGTGTGTTGATATGATGTGTTCTAATAATTATATATATATATTTGTATATCATGAGATGCTTAGAACGCGATTAATTATTTATAGGATTGTATTCTTATTATTAGTATTTAAGTTTGAACTTTTACGGTCATATTAGAAGGTTTGTTTTTGTTTAACTTACTAAGCTGTTAGACTGGTTGGCGTATCATTCTAGAAGTACTAAAATTAGGCAAATAATTCGCATATCAAGAGTTTTGATTAATCAGTTGTCACGAAGTTTAGAGTTTTAGAGTTCAATTGTAGGCCCAGAAAAACAGCATCACACCTTTTCTTCTCAAAATATATTTGAATTACGAACAACTTTATTTCCTATAAGACATGATTTTAACGTCACTCATTGTAGTATTTTTTTTTTTTGTCCCCTTGCAGTGGCTGGAGATGCGACAAATATCATATTAGATCCAATTCTAATATTTGTTTTCCATATGGGTGTTAGTGGTGCAGCAATTGCTCATGTTATTTCTCAGTAAGTAATTCTTTTCCTCCTTATTGTTATTTACAATTTCAGATACCAACACCAATGATCTTATATTAGATGTTTCATTGTAGGTACCTTATAACATTGATACTGCTATGTAGACTAGTTCAACAAGTTGATGTCGTACCACCAAATATAAAAGCCCTGAAGTTCAGTCGATTCCTTCGATGTGGTGAGATGCATTTAAATTTTCATGATATTAGACTATATACTTATACTTTTAATTTAGTTTATGGTTAAACTAGGTAATGTACTTTATAGGTACTCACACTTTTTAAAGTTAGTGACCACCGTATGTTAATTATTTGTAGTATTTATTTTCTATATATATATAAATATAATATGGAGAGCTACTATACTTTCTGAAGTATAAATGAGTTGGCACTTCCGACTTTTTAGCTCTTGGATCAAGAATTGTATGGTTGGTATGATAGTGGTTCCCCCTAGGGTTGAGTGATCCCCCTAGATTTTAGTAGTCCCCTTAGGAGAATAATATTAATCCAAGGCTTAGAAAGATCAAAGATGTTGATTCAAGGATTAAAAATTTGGAAGCACCATAGTCGTACTCTCTCTTTCTCTTTCTCTCTTGATATATAGTTCGGCTACTATAGTTGAGATCCTAGGTAGTCCTATAAGAGATAATAGGGCTAAAGCTCTAAATTTGGCTATAGTATTTTGGGCGATGGCTAACTCAAAAAACAAATGAAATACATTTTCTAAAAATTTCAAATGCTTTAGATCATATTTAATGGTGTGGATTATTAATTTAGAAGCTCCATCATTAAAAACAACTTATAAGGACATAGAGTTCTATACTCATAAACGTATAGTAATCCTACTCTATATATATATATATAAAGTGCACATGCTATGCACATTGTATTTATTTTTAAGTAAATTTTAAGTTGAGAAGTAAATCACTTTGAAGCACGATTTGCAAATAGAAAAATTGGATGTTAAAAAAATTTCATTTCTTTCCCTTAAAATCAAAATAAATAATTAATGAGTTTACATAGTTAATAATAACAAAGCTGAATTACAAAAAGTTCCCTGTCAATACCCACTTTTTTACCTTTTCCCCCATTATTAAAACCTACACTTTGCCTTCTTAAAAAATAAAAAATATTCACGGGACGTACGGTATGACAAAATGACCAAATTGTCCTTATCTTCTTCGTCTCCTCCCCAATCCTACTCATCCCGCACCCTCGCCCGCACCTCTCTCGACCCCCAGCTCTGACTATGTTTTCTCCACCTGCTCCCCTGCTCCTCCAGCACCCTCGCCGCCTCTTTAATTTCAACGACTGTAGAGAGGAGATTGTAGTGGGTATGGGCGGAGAGGTAGATGAGGGCGAGGGTAAGGGGGCAGAAGAGGGCGAGGGTGTGTGTCTGGGCAAGGACAGAGGAGTACGTGAGGGCGAGGGTGAGGCAGCGCGGCCGAGGAAGTCAGTGAGGGAAAAGGAGGAAGATAAGGATTTCAGGGGTATTCTAGGTATAAAAAATAGGATTAAACGGAACCCTAACGAAACACTGAGGGTGGGGGCCAAGTGAACAATTTTTATTTTTTAAGGAGCAAAGTGTAGGTTTTGAATGACAGAAGGGGAAAGTGAAAAAGAGTAGTAGATGTTAAATGTTAAATTTAGCCTAGTGGATTTTTTTTTGTAATTTAACCTAATAACAATACATAAATGTAGATGTTAAATGTTAAATTTGTAAAGCATAAATGGAGAGGGGTTTGGAAAGCTTAATTGTGGTAACCTAGATTTTGAAAAAGAGTAGTAGAGATTTTGCTAGCCAAAATCTTATTTTTATGGGTTAATAATATCTTTCATGCCCTCCCAAAAATTGTAATTTTATAGATGCCCCTCTAAATTAGAAAATACAATGAGTGTCATTGTTTATATAAGAGGGTTTAGGGTTAAGGTTATTGGTAATAGATAGGGTTATGGGTATTGGTGATAGTTTTGTATATTTTAAGAGGATTGGTAATAGATTTGTTTGTTTATTGGAGTATTGATAATATTTCCAACTTTGAAGGGTCATCAAAGATACTTTAAAGTTTTAGAGGAGTAGGTTTTAAATTCCCCCTATCTTTACTATTCACTAAAAGAGAGAATTTTTACATTCCTGCCATAAAGTGGGCCTATCGACAGACCTAAATTCAAAATATGTGCTTTTGTTTATAGTATTTGTAGTTCAAGTAAATGTTGTAAGCTCTCGCATTAGCAAACATGTATTAATTACTTTCTCTGAAATTTAGGATTCCTTCTCCTAGCAAGGGTGATTGCTGTAACATTCTGCGTCACACTCGCTGCCTCGTTGGCTGCTCATCATGGGCCAACTGTCATGGCTGCTTTTCAAATTTGCTCGCAACTTTGGTTGGCGACTTCTCTTCTTGCCGACGGATTGGCTGTTGCTGGACAGGTCACATTATTCTATTCTTCTTAGAGTGTAATTATATTTACTTTTATTTAGACTATTATGTTTAAATAATATAATTATGTATTGCCTTAGTAATTTGGCTAAACCAAACATAGTCAAGTAGTTAATATAGGATGTTATTTGCTATGGCTTTCTCTTACATCTATTGGTCCTAGTAAATTATATATTACTAAAAAAATAATAAACTAACTAATTGAAGAGATGAATGTAAATATTTGATTTTCTAACTTATCATTTTGGAGTGCCTATAAAACCACCGAGTACTGTTCATCATATTTGATTTATTTTTTAATTACCTAGTTTTTATTTAGATGCACATTGAAGAAAACTATATCTACGATAATTTGTGGAAATTTCTTATATCATTATACTTGTTTGAAAGAGGTAAAAGTGTTGAACCAATAAAAAAAATAAAGGTCGAACCAAATTATTTTTACACATTCAATTCTACACTGGTTTTCCTACCATGTGATTGTGATTAATTATTATCTACAGGCTGTACTTGCTAGTGCATTTGCCAAGAAAGATCATCGCAAGGTTGTTACTGCTACTGCTCGCGTATTGCAGGTATTTTTTTTTCTCTAAATTAAACTATCAGTCTCTTACATTTACTAATTATATATAAATCATAATCAAAATACTCATTTTGCAGTTAAGCATCGTTTTAGGGATGGCTCTGACAGTTGTGCTTGGAGTGGGGATGCGATTTGCTGCAGGCATTTTCTCCAAGGATGCTAATGTGATCAAAATAATCCATAAAGGAATTCCGGTATATACGTACATTTTTGTACCAAATAGAAATACATAATAGGGTACGTACGTACGTAGTATGTTGTTTACTCTCTTAACAATTAAAATTGGATTTATTTTGTCATCAGTTTGTTGCTGGTACACAAACAATCAACTCCTTGGCGTTTGTATTTGATGGAGTCAATTTTGGAGCATCTGATTACTCATATTCTGCATATTCTATGGTATATCATTTATCTATCTATAATTCACTAAAATCAGTAATGTTCTTTTTAGTTTTTGTGTAGTCTAAATCCTATCTAATTAGACATTTTTATTAAATGATTTGTGTAATAATAGTTTTCTATAATTTTGTTCTTAGGTTGCAGTAGCTGCTATTAGCATTCCATGCTTGATAGTCCTATCTTCACATCATGGATTTATTGGAATATGGATTGCGCTGACGATCTATATGAGCTTACGAACTATTGCTAGCAATTGGAGGTATGATATATTGCTTGATCATTATTATGATCTTTGATCTTAATTAGAGAAAGATTCAATACATTTTTTTTTTGAAATTAATGCCATTGATTAACTCTATTTTCATCTCGTAAATACTTCGTTTTAAGTATGAAGAGAAAAAACTAATCCAGACACTAACTAAGAGCTAAAAAACTTAACATATGAAAGTGCGTCATTTACTAACCTTCAAAAATACTTTAATTATATTGACAATAACTTTACTATGTGATCTTATATATAATTAGGTTTAATTTCGAACATAACTATATCCCTACAAAATTTAAATGATCAGATTTGGTTTTTCGAAAGTTCTAATATATTTATACTTGTCTCTCTAGTTTGTTATCATTAGTTTAATAATGTTTGTTTTTAACGGTTAGTATGTAAAACGGCAATTTGACTACTACAAATTTGTCCCTCCAAAAAGCTCCAATAGTTAGAAGTGTGTAAATATGGCCTCTCAAAAAGCCCCAACTGTCATCTTAATTTTTTCTCTATTAAAACCCATCCAACCTCGCATTGTTGGTACCTCTTCTCCACCTTTTTTCTCTCTCTTTTTCCCCTTCACCCATTTCCTACACCTCTACCACCTACCTCCTATATCTCCGACACCATCTTTTACTCTTCTTTTCTTCTCTACTATTTTTCTAAATTCATAAAATATGAACCCTAAACTCTAAAAGAATCCTAAAATGTAAAATAAAATTAAAAAAAAAAAAATCCATAATACTCTGATGAAGATGGAAGTATATATTACCTTCCTTAATTCGCCATTGTGGTTCAACGCACAATCAAGAAGCTTTGTAAGGACTTCAAAAAAAATTTGACAATACCAGTAACATGGAGTGTACGTGATGGTAGCAAACGAACAATGCTAGTAAAAACTACGTGGGAGGGCTTCGTCGAAGGGCTTCGCGGCACAATAGAAAACTTCGTCTACGAGCAGCTTCCTTTGACTTCGTAGATCACGTAGGCCACATTCGCTAGCTAATTTATATATATATAGAGTTGAGCTAGAATTCTATCGATAGCAAACGGACTGCATTGCCACCCATTTGTTTTCAACGATAGAGCTTCCAAATCGACGATCGACATCGTTGAACATAGTCTATACCACTTGAAATATCTAGAAATTAAATTTTAAATCTTTTCGACATTATTAACCTAATGATCAAAGGGTTTCAAAATTTATAATTTTAATGGTTGATATGAGGCATTTTTTCGTCTAACGGTGTAAAGATATCCAAATCAATTGAATTTTGGTTAGAAAATTTTGTAAACTATTTAGAACAAGATCTATACTCTCGATCTTGATTATAAGATTCCTATAATCATTTTTTAAAAAATATTCATTTTTAACCGTTCATTTTGTGTCCACTTGATGGACAAGAGAACAATATCGAAAAAGTATGAAATTTGATTTATAGATACTTCAAGTGGTATATAGATCATGTCAACGGTGCCGATCGTCGATTTGGAGGCTCCATCATCGAAAATAAATGGGTGACAACGAAGCTCATTTACTATCGATAGCATTCTAGCTCAACTCTATATATATATATATATATATATATATATATATAGTCCGGCTGAGGTACTATCGATAGCACCAAGGATTTGGTGCTATCGAGTTTTCCACCGTTAGATTTAAACCTTTGATTATTTTTACCCGTTAGATTATACGATTCAACCAAGCACTCACTCAACCCTAGGGGGCCCACATCATCCTAACCACCAATTTCTTAATCAAAAGGCTAAAAAATCAATAGCACAAATAGCTTGGTGCTATTGATAGTATTCCAGCCTAGTTCTATATATATATATAGAGAGAGAGAGAGAGTTGGACTGGGCTACTATTAGTAGCAAAATCCCATTGTTGCTACCAGTTTTTTAGCCTTTGGATCAACTCTTTTCATTATTTCTAACCATTGGATTAAATACTATAACCCAGTGGAGACCACTCAACCCTAGGGGGACCACTCAACTCTAAACGACTAATATCATTCCGACCCTATAATTTTTCATCCAAAGGTTAAAAACTTGATAGCAAAAAGAGCGTTTTACTATTAATAATATTGCAGCCTAATTATATATATATATATATATATATATATGGGTCCGGCTACTATACTATTATGAGTACGATCGCCCTCGTACTCATAAGTTGTTTTCGATGATAGAGCTTCCGAATTGACGATCCACACCGTTAAACGTTATTTACAGCATTTAAAACTTCTAGAAATCAAATTTTATAATTTTTCGACATTATTTACCTTACGATCAAGAAGTCACAAATTTGACAATTTTTAACGGCCGATATAGGATACTTGCTAGTTTAACGGTGTAAAAGAATCGGAATTTATTGAATTTTTGATAGAAAATTCTATTCACTACATAGATAAAGATCAATAACTCCGATCTTGAATTGAAGGATCCGATCATCCTTTTTTAGAACGTCGTTCGATTTTGACCGTTCATTTTATTCCCACTTGATGGACTTTATTATGATTTCGAAAATTTACGAAATTTATTTTCTAGAAGTTCAAATAGTCTAGATCATATTTAACGGAGTGGATCGTTGATTCGGAAACTCCATCATTGAAAACAACTTATGAGTACGAGGTCTCCAATAC
Source organism: Ananas comosus (assembly GCF_001540865.1). NCBI lineage: Eukaryota > Viridiplantae > Streptophyta > Magnoliopsida > Poales > Bromeliaceae > Ananas > Ananas comosus. Next base: position 5,673,534 of record NC_033635.1, read on the forward strand.
TCATAATAGTATAGTAGCCATGGCCTTTATATATATATATATATATATATATATAGAAGCTCTCGAACATCGAAAATAACTTGGAAGTACGGAGGGCTCCGTGCTTCCATAAGCATACAGCACCTATATAATATATATATATATATATATTATATATATATATATATATATTATATATATATATATAATATATAGAAACTAGGTTGGAATGCTATTAATAGCACCAATGACTTGGTGCTATATATTAACTTTTCTGCCCTTAGATTAAAAGATGTCTGCGGTTAGATGATGTGGACTCCCTAGGTTGAGTGGTGGTTACGTGTAAATAGTTAAATCGACGGATGAAAATGATAAAGAGTTAAATCTACACGCAGAAAATTTGATAGCACCAAATACTTCGTACTATCGATAGTATCCTAGCCGGACTCTCTCTCTCTCTCTCTCTCTCTCTCTCTCTCTCTCTCTCTCTATATATATATATATATATATATGAGCAGTGAAAAGGTCATTTTACTTCTTAATTGACTATGATTGAGTACTTTGTCCATGGTTAATTAAAATTTCGAACAAAGGCTTAATAGTAGGGATATATTTGCAACAACATTAAACTTAATTTGAAGGGACAAACCTAATTACTTAAACTTTGTAGGAATATATTTACTATTCGATATCTTTAATTGATAGATTTGATAAATAAAATATTATTGTATCTTCTTAAACTTATTTATATTAAAATAATTGATAGAATACGGAATATCTTAATTATCCCAGTTCTAGTATCCTATTGAATCGCTCCGTGCTCCACATTAGTGTCACGCACGATTTCATTTTATATTGGTTTTCTTTGCAGGATGGGAGCAGCGAGGGGACCATGGACTTTCCTTCGCAGATGATTTGCTTTCAGTTTGTAAGCTTGTTGTTGTCGTAGGCAGTTATATATAAAATATATGTAATAAATAGTAGATGATTATGCACCATTCAATTCTTGTATTGAACTTTGATATGGGGGCTAATAGATACTCTTATTCTGTTTATTGACAAATTTGTTCACCTTCTCTTATTTACAAAGAATTTAGTAAATATTAGTTGTAATTAATCACTTCTTGGAATATTTGGATTAGCATAATTGCAATTTGATCATAAACTAAGTTTAAAAGGAGTAGAAATATTAGTTATACTAACGATCATGACAAACCGAAGAGGTTCATCATTTACCTAGGGGCTACAATTTAATTCTTTCTATAAAATATGAGTTCAGACATTTTTGTGGTAAAACTATTCTCAAGGAATTAAGCCCATGACATGATGCGGAATTTCCTTAGTATGTCATAATCAATAATGAAACTAATATTCTATTCTTATTAAACTTAAGTAATGACCAAATTACAATTGCTTCAATCCAAACACCCCAACACTCTGTCACGCCTTCAGACCGCCAATTGGGCAGCTTGGCACATGCAACAAACCCGCCAAATGAATAGAATTGTTTTTACCCGAACGAAATGGAATTATACGTCAACCAATACAATCTCATACATGAAGGAGTAAAATAAAACATCAGAGTGAATACTAAATAACTAAAACTATTACAACTTTAAATTTAAAGTTTACAATATATATCATCATCCAAAATGTTACAAGTCCTTTTTTTTTCATAAAAAGGGTACAACTAGACCTCTCACTAGGTCCAACTACTCCGCGACACTCTTGCCGCAGTCACATGCCTCACCGGTGATCGTAGGCTCTAAAAAAGGATAAACAACAAAGGGGCGAGAACTTTAATTAAGTTTTTAGTGGGTGTAGTTGCCGAAAATGACGTTTTATACTCACTCGGTTCAAAGAAGGCTTTAGTAGATAAATAATGAGGACAACACAAATTTCTATAATAGAAATACACTAAATTAAAATACAACTACAATGCCTCAGATATAACAAGATGGCACTATGCCATTGTTTACAAGTGTGCCCAATTTACCTCATGTCTCTCACCATATATTTGATTGGTTCCATTTCACACTACATCTCATGGAGAGCCGAGGGAGATCGTACTACTCTCCAATCGTAAGCACCTGGAGTCGAGGGCAATCGTTCGTCCAAGTACCATATATAGAGTCAAGAGGATCGGCACTCCAATGCAACGTGAGAGTCAAGGGTGATCAACCCTCACAATGCATACGAGGGAGTCAAGGGTGATCAACACTCTCATGTAGACTTAGTGTACTACACCTTGGCACATAGTGAAGATTACAGTGCAACTGATTGGTCAGCATGTCTGGGGGGTGGCGGTCCGAGTCATAGCTATTTCGGCACAAAATAGATGCGAAAATAGACTCTGGAACTCAAAACTTTACTTCTTTTGTTTTTGGCAAATGCTCGAATGTTATTTAGGGCATCGAAAGTTGTGAGTTGAGGGGTTAGAGTTTCGGACCCCACTTTCGGACGCCCAAATGCATTGTAGGAGAGCCCAAATGTACTGTAGCTAGTTTTAGATGCCCGATGTGGGTACTGTAGCAACCCAGTGAGTTGGCGAGATTGATTTGACCCCTGTCTGGGAGCACGTGTTTGACGAAGCGACTCACGAGAGCTGAGCCGGGCGCCTGAATGTTCCAGGTGTTGCTATGATGGAACTGGGCTTATGTCCTGGCACCCGAACAGCTTTTCGGGCGTAATTACGATAGGTTCAAGCCATCAATTTCAATTGGGGGGCACCCGAATGTCAACAGACATGAAGATTTGGATCCTCGAAAGAAGGTTCCGGACGCCCCAAACCATGGATTTTTGGATAGTTTGGTGACTTTCGAAATTTTCTAAGCATTTTTCTGCATTTTTTTTTCTAACCTATAAATATAAGTGGGGACAATGTGAATAGAATTTTTTTATTAAAATTTTAAAATTCTGATTCTTCTACACCGTTAAATTGGAAATGCTCCATACCGGCCATTAAAAATATCAATTTTGAGCACTTTGATCGTAAGGTATATGATATCAAAACATTATTATGTTCAGTTTCTAAAATATTTAAATACTTTTAATTATGTTTAATGGTATGAAACATAGAATCGAAAGTTTCATCATCGAAAACGACTTAAAGTATGAAGGTGATCGTACTCATAATAGTATAGTAGCCGGACTCTCTCTTTCCCCCGATGTATATAGAGAGAGAAAGAGAGAAAAAAAGAGAGTCCGACTACTATGCTATCAATAATACAATACCAAGTGCTTACTAAGTTTTCGGCTATTAGATCTAGCCCTTTGATCATTTTCACCCGTTAGATCATACTATTCAACCAACCACCCACTCAATCCTAAGGGACCATTATTATCCTAACCACACATCCCTTTTGACCATTTCCACCCTTTAGATTCATACTTGAAGGGATGTGCGATTAGGATGATAGTAGTCTCCTAGGGTTGAGTAAGTGGTTGGTTGAATAATATGATCTAACGGGTGGAAATGGCCAAAGAGGTAGATCTAACGGTGAAAAAATCGATAGCATCAAGAGCTTGGTGCTATCGATAGTATAGTAGCCTGACTATATATACATATATAGTCCAACTTTTGTGCTCTAAGAAGCACTGTGGCCTCCGTGTTATCAAGTCGTTTCCAATGCTAAGATTTTCGAATATATGATCGGCTCCAGTAGACTTAATCTAGAGTATTATTGTGATTTTTCTATATCATTTACTTAGTGATCCAAAAGGCTCAAAATCAATGATTGAAAAAAAAAAATCTCACAAAAAGCGATGACATGACACTAAAACTTTAGATAAAAAATTTTACGTGATTTGAGTATTTCTACACCGTAAGTGTAAACGGCTCACCATGACCATTAAAATTGTTGATTTTGAGCCCATTCAATTATTAGGTAAATGATATTGAAAAATCATAAAATTTATTTTGTAGGTATTTTAATACTCCAGATCAAATCTAATGGAGCCGACCATCGATTCGGAAGTCCAAACATCAAAAACGACTTGATAGCATAGAGACTACCGTGTTTCTGAAAACACACAAGCCTCTCTCTCTCTCTCTCTCTCTCTCTCTCTCTCTCTCTCTATATATATATATATATATATATATATATATATATATATATAAGCATAGCTCTATATATATAACAGAAAGAGAGAGAGAGAGTGTGTCTCACCCCGGGTTATATCAGAACCGAGCTCGCTAATAGATTTGCTGTATACACAGGAAGCCCTGTGCATACAAAGCGTCTAAACCTGTGCCAATATAATTAAGAGTCTACCACAACAACTACTACTAGTATACATTAGAGCTGGAAAAAAAAAACAAGTACTACACATACATCCACTAATCCAAAATAGATACAAAATCCACCTCTCAGTATTGAAAAATAATTACGTCACATATGTACAACATGTATCCCAAAACTATGTCCATCGGGTCCACTGCTAGTAAAGTCTGCCCGGTAGGAGATGCATCTATCCTACGATCCTCTTACCTCGACTACAAATAGCGGCAATAGGTGTAGAAGGCTCTGCAATAAAAGATCAACAACAGAGGGTGTGAAAACTACTAAAATAAGTAGTCCTCCATGGATATCGTCATAGACGACAATGACCTACCCACTAAGTCTACTAGAGGCATAAGTAAAACTGCATAATGAAAGCTGAATAAATAAATAACTGTGCGAAAGGAACTACCACTAATGTGCCTCTAAACTATATACAGAAGGAAAGAATGCACCATGTATGCTATGTATCAACTAGCTACAATACTGCCGACATATATCCAATCAACTGACTGGCCCATAGGATCAATCAAGCTCGTGCTAACCTCACATCTGATCCTTGTCAAAAATTCGGTGAGTCGTTGACAGGATAATACCCTGTACTAAATTAAGCCGCCTATCTCCAGAGTGGCACTCGAGAGGAGCGACCCGCTCGAGGATCAAAGTAACTACGTCAAGCATACTTCGTTATTGCAGGTTATAATCAATACACATGATCAAATGGATTATAATAACTATCTGATGCAACACTAATGTCTGTTGTAGTCATACGGTCCCACGGCTACCAAGTATCATAAAATGTCTAAACTCTAATATAGCCCTAATATCCAAGCACAATAGTATAACCACACCACCCATAACACATATTGCCTAAACCAGACACAACATAGAAGTCCATCTAAAGCTCTATGCTATTATATAGGATTTATATTTGCAAAAATATAAATTAGGTATTGTAATTGCTGCTCCAATTCAGCTAGATGGCCACTAACTTGAATTACAAGAATGTAGGTAATGTATAACCATAATAACAATTAACAAAAATTCCATGTCTACTCGAATATGATCAACCTGTTTCCAAGGGGCGGCGGCGGCAATCCTCTGCAACCGGATGGGAGGCGCTGGCACGAGTCGAGGGCTGCGACGAAGGCAGCACGAGGGAGATTGACCTCCCATTGCCCGGGATTGTATAGGGAGAAATCCCGCGGCTGCGGCGGCACCGGCGACACCGGCAACACTCAGGGACGGCGCAGAGAGGTCGCCGGAGGTGTGGCGACGTGGGAAGGGCTCGAGGAGGGCAAGGCGGCCTTCCTTGATACTCTTGCTCACGAAATAGAGAGAGACAGAGAGACAGACAGAGAGAGAGAAAAATGAAGAGGGAAAGGGATAGTCGGCCGGAGTGTAACACACTGGACTTTTGCAAATTGCAAGGTTCGAGTGTTTGATTTGTGTTTCGAGCTTTTTCACTTTTTCTGGAGGGTCGTAGACAGTGTTCCGACCTATGGCTCACATCCCGAGAATTGAGGTTTAAAACTTTGCACGAGAATTGAGGTTTAAAACTTTGCACCAAAACTCAAAAAGACGGATTTTTGGTTTACTCTCGGGTTTGCTTCAGTTGGGCTGTGTACCGGTACAACCTTGATGGTTGTACCGGAACAGATTTTGTACCGGTAGACCTTGATGGTTGTACCGGTACCAAATGCGATTTTCAGCCAACCCGAGCCTCGAGTTTGTGCGTATAGGGTTTTGTACCGGTACACTTTCCCGTGTACTGGTACACTTTGCCAGACTACAGTCTGCTTGGATTTGAGGGGTGTTTTTGAAATTGTAGCAATCTACAAATAACCCCACGCCTCCCCCCTTGTTCCCTGAGCTTGGAAGCAGTGGAGAGAAGGTAAGGGAGCCCTCCACCCCTTCTCTTTGATTTTCTTTAATTTGTTGGAATTTTTGATGATTAAACTCTTCTTTTTGCTCCTTTTTGCCCCTTGGTGCAATTTCCACCATGGGAGAAGCCTTGGCTTCGTATTTGGAGCTTGTTTGAGGGAGGGTCTTCAACCATAGCAGATTTCTAGGGTGGTTTGAAGCTTCTTAAGAGGTTAGAACTTGTTTTCCCCTTTTTAATCCATGTTTTGATGGATTCTTTGTGTAGAACCCTAGAATATGAGATTTAGGGTTGAAAATGGAGATTTTTGATTTGTAGCTTTTGTAACCTAATTGAATGGTTTAGAACCTTCCTTTAGGTATAATTTGAAGGGATCTAACTCTCTTTTGGAGTTTGAGAAGGTCCTCTACTCACTAGGTGAGTTTTAGCACTTTTTATGTAAAGGGTAATGTCGATTACCTTGGATGCTTGTTTAGTTTGTCTAATCTCTTTAGAATTTTTTTCGGGGAGCTAGAAGACTTGTGGGCAACTTCTCTTGCGCAAACGAAAGGGTTGCATTGAGCCTTGGTGGGTTTGGCCTCACCAAAATGAGATAAATCTTTCCTATGATGATTTTTATTTATCGTATAATAAAAACGCATGCATATTCATGCTAGATAGAATATTTGAGAATTTTAGAATGCTTAAAATGCACATGTTATATACAATGCATTCGGACCTCTATATAGTAGAGAGCTTCATGTGGAATCATGCATATAGTTAGCATTCTTATACTTGGCTGGAAATCATATTTCGTTTAGTGAAAATGATAAGTACAATATACTCGTGGACTTAGAACTTATGCTTGGCATAGGAGATCACTTAATGTCATAAAGTGGCATTGGACTCGGATGATGCATGATATAGTAAGCTAATGCCATAAAGAGGCATTAGGCTTGGAACATGTGTGGACTTAGAAGCTAATGTCATAAAGTGGCATTAGGCTTCGAACATGTGTGGACTTAGAAGCTACTATCATAAAGTGGCATTGGATCTGGCATATGTATGGATTTAGTAAGCTAATATCATAAAGGGACATTAGGCTTGGACTATGTATGAATTTAGTGAGCTAATGTCATGAAGTGACATTGAGCTTGAGCTATGTGTGAACCTTGTAAAATAATGCCATAGAGGGGCCTTGAATTTGAAATATACTTGGTTATAGCAATGTTCTAATGTCATAAAAGGGCATTAGACTTGATGAATGTTGGAACCTTACTTTGGGACTTTGGACTAGACCTATGGGTTGCTAGCGATCATTTCCATGGTAGAGCCATGATGACCGGATCGTTGAGACGATGACTATGCTTGCTTGTCATTTGTGCTCATTGGCACATGCTTGTGAGGGTCGCTCTCCACAAGTCGGCACTCCGGAGTTAGCCTTTGCGACAGCAGTTCGTGCGTGCGGGATTGAGAAGCCTACGGAGGTCGGGAGGGATAGACTCATTCCTAAAGTGGGAATGTTGGGGCTACCACCGACACTTAGGCGGCACAAGCCGGGCTACCCTTGTGTAGATCCTAGAATAAGATTGAACAATGACATTCAACCAGTTTGTAGCTAACACTATTTGACAGCATAGAGTAGTTGGATTATTGGACATTGGGACATGTAATATACTTGATAGTATTATTTGATCATAGTATACTTGGTTGCCATGATAGAGCATACTCGTTGCATATTGGCATATTGGATCATGATAAAATAGATGTACTCCATATAGACATTATGTATACTTAGGGATGCAAATGGATCCGGGTTGGTGGAGCTCCGCCCCGATCCGCCCCGAATGGGGTGGTAAGTGGGAACAAAAAATATAGAAAAATATAACACACCCCGAATCCGCCCCGATCCGCCAAGTAAATGGAGCGGGAGGCGGGAGACTCTTTTCTTCCTTCAATCTACCCCGATCCGTTAAAAATTCGCTCCCGCCCCATTCCTGCCCCGATCCGCCCCGAATGGAGCGGTAAATGGGAGCCAAAAATAAAATGAAAAGTAACCCGCCCCAAATCCGCCCCGCCCAGATAAGAAATGGAGCGGGAGGTGGGGGAACTCTCCCGCCCCCGGATCCGCCCCGTTTGCATCCCTATGTATACTTGTGGCGTAGTAGTATAGTATTTCATTATATGCGTTCATTTCTTCAGTTATATTTAATTATCCATATATGCTCATGTTTTGGGCCTAGTGGTGCATCTTGCTAAGATTAGTAATTGCCCACTAGGAACTATAAATTATAGTTCTCACGCCCCATGTTTTATGATTTCTTTCAGAGCCTTCCACTCCGGGAGAAGCTTGGGATCGCGGGAAAAGATTCACCTCGAGCTAGCTAGCGAGGAATTCGGCGATAGGTGGTCTACCTCTCTTTTGGGTTGTTTTTGGAGAGGTTGAGAGACTTATACCATCTTGTAGAGACCACCCATTATTTGTATTTTGAGACTTATGTTGTAATATTTTACCCTTTACTTTAGTGGTTTAGTTTTCTTCTGATTCTACTTGTTGATAGAACATAGTCGTTTACTGGCTCTAATATTTTTAGATACTCTTTATACTTGTTTATTTATCGCTTTTGTTGTAGACGCCTTATATGTGCAGGCATATGGCGGGTCTGGGCACGCTACCGGGAGGGCCTCCGCCGGTCTCGGGGCGTGACATAGAGAGATCGCCGGCGACGGGCAGGGCAATGCGGCGGTACGATAGAGAGAGGAAGGGAGGTGGTCAGCTAGGGTTAGGGTTCCAGAGATCCCCTCTCTTTCTACTATTTACATATACATACCCATATATACCAAATAATTTTGGAGGATTTGCACACATGCCCTCCTACCACCTCAAATTCGCACCCAGCCCAAAATCAGCATATAACATTTTCGTCTTATTCCCTCTCCATACCATTGTGTGCACCGAGATACCCGAAATGCCGTGTTTCAATTCGAAAGACCCCTCGGTCGAAAAATTCTCTCCCGACTTCATCTCCATGCTGTATTTCATAAGAAAACCTAAATTTCAAAAAAATTGAGACATAAAATTCTCTCTGAGTCTACTTTCAGGTAGAACCTTCCACTCACCAAAACTCTAAAATTTTTCACATAAAATTATAATCTTTTCGCAAAGTGCTCAATTTTGACATTTTGCGAGAATATTAATTTAGCACTCCAATTATAGAATTTTGTTCTAAAAAACTCACCAGTGCATGAAATATGCCCAGTGGCATAGACCCAAGGATTTTCACGCAAAACAGAATATCGAACATATCTAAAAAAAGCAAGAACATCGAGTAATCAAAGGCCAGTCTGTAACAAACTCTAATTTCCTCGAAAATCGTGCATCAAACATGAAATTGGGCAATGCCATCACCTTCAGCATAGCCGAACCATCAAAAACGACTTATTGGATCATCCAAAACGGAGTCCAATTCAAGTCCAAAGTCATCCTCAACGTAATGCCTCAAAGGAGAACACAGGTAACTATTCACTTTAAGTGAAAAGTAATAATCGCATAAAATCTTTATTTTAAATTATTTTTTCACTGAAATTTGATAGGCAAGTTTAAAATTAGAATACACATGATAACATTTAAAAAGATATCCAATTTATGTCACGCCCCGGATGTTTCGTTCCCCGGGCACGCCAACAAATCCGCCGTATACAAAGAAATTTTTCCTGTATACGAAGCGACAGCTGTACCTGTAAATCCAACACTACTACGAACAGTAGTAGAGAGCTGCTAGAGAAAACAGAAGCTAAACAAACTGAGTTTCATATACATAGTCCAAAACCAAAATACAGAGCTACTCACACTGGCGAGTTAAGTCTACTATGTACATAAACTCAAAACAAAACATCTACCTGTAGGGGCACCTCTAGCTCAGCACGTCGGGTAGGGCTCTAACTCGCGACGCCCTTGCCTCGATCCTGATCCCCGGAAGGCGTAGCAGCCGAAACCTGTGGCTCTGCAAAACAGGGGTAACAACTGGGCGTGAGGACTACTGTAAAAACAAGTAGTCCTCAGTGGGTACCGCCCAAAACAACATCGGTCCACCCACTAAGTCTACAAAAGGGAGCAAGAATAGTAGTAAATGCAGGAATAAAGTCTACCGCTATCAAACACTACACTATCATGCTCTACACTAACCAACTGTAGAAAATGTCCAATCTGATCCAATCCAATCGGGACTGTAAGCATACCCGTCCCCGGGATTGTGAATACACCCGTCCCTGCCCCGTTGCGACTATCGGGTTCTATCCACACTAACTGGTCCGTGGAGAGCAAATCCAACTGGCATGAGCGATACCAACGCGAAAGCACATAGCCTGACTCCGGAGTGGCACTCGTGGGCGCTACCCAACCGAGTATGCAGCGTGTCTCTGTCGAGCTTAATCAGGCTCCAACTAGCCAAAGTCAAGTGAACAGGATCAAAACAGGTCTACAAACCAAACTCACGTGCCCTCGGCACAATCTGTGACCAAAACAAGAATCTAGGTCCACCGCAAACCCGAACGGCACCCAACGACCCGAAACAGCCTAAACTCTGCTGAAAAATAAGCTCGGCATCCCAGCACGAGCGTAAATGCTTTCTAAACTACCCCAGGTATNATCCATCGCACTGATACTGCAACGATACAATCGAATCACGGCTCCTAGAGCTAAATCTGGTAGTTTAAGCATATGACGGGTCAAAACGCAGGTTTTCTCCTAAGTCAAATTTCAAGTCCAACATGTATAATATAAATATTCATTTCAGCATGCTTCTACATTCATATTACATTCCAAATGCTAATCGATGAATTAAAGCATGATATACAAAAATCGAACTATACATGCCGACTAAACATGCACTTAGGAGCGAAACCGATGATACACCCACCTCTAGTGCAATTCCTGGCAGCAAGATGGTCTCGGATCACAAGCAACACTGCTGGAAACACCTCCAAACCAGCAACAAAGCCCCTCAAGATCTGGATTTACAATTCACCCAAAAATCCAATAAAACCATCAATTTACCAAAAATTTCAGCACTTAAGCTTAATTATCTCAATTCCAATGTCAAAACTCACCTAATGATCTCCAAATCAGGTGAGGATAATTCCAAAATCAGCAAATACTGAGGGGTGATCAAACTCAGGTCCAAAATCCCACTGCCAACAAAGATAGCATCAAGAAAAGCTCAAAAATCTTATTTTCAGCTCAAAGTCAACAGCAGTCCAGAAAAATCTCAGTTCGACCAAGCTAACCTCAACTAAAATCTGCAATTCAGGGCTTCATGAATTCCTCTGGAAGTCTATAATCCAGCAAACCAAGTTTCGTCGAAATCTGACCTTCCTACGTCGTGCATGAGCGAAAACACTGGAGGTCGTCACTAAAGAACTGCAGAATCAGCACTCCATCAAGCTGGATCAATGGAAGTTTGATGCAATTTGAGGCAAATCCGAGGGTTTGAGAGGCTAAAGGGACTTCTCTGTGAAGAAGGGAGGAAAAGAACAGCAAAGGGGCGCATTCCATCTATTTATAGTGAGTTAGAGTGATCCAAAAAGCCTCAGGAACTCAAGCTGCTATCCAATGTCCCTGCAGAAACGGGCGTTTCTGGGCGCCCGGAACCATGTTCTGGGCGACCAGAACATCCCGACTGCACAAACCGGGCTCCTCGGACTCTCCCCTCGCGGTGTGCTGCGCCCGTAAATGGCTCCGGCAGAACTCACCTACCGCCATGCCACGCGTCGAAGCAAGCGATATTCACGATGTCGAATTTCCGGACCCACATCTGGGCGCCAGGAACATGGGATCCGAATTGGCTTCCAGTTTTAGTTAATTTCAACACTCAGTTCTTGGTGACCCTAAAAATGTTCTGGGCGCCCGAATCTGGCAAAACTCCAGTTTTGCTTATTGGAGTGCGCCGAGTCCAATTCTGCATCCAATTCGTGTAGAATTGACTCTGACTCAGTCCGACACTCTCCAGAGATGTCGACCAGTCGCTAATACTGAAGCCAATCCTATCCAAAGGTCAGGAACACTACAATTTACATAGAAAAAAAAAAAAAACTCGGCCTTCACATCATCCCCTCCTTAAAGAAGTTTCGTCCTTGAAACTTGACTACGCACCTGCCGTAATCAAATTCGGATATCACCCCACCGTTATGGTATCACCTTCGAGTAATGATCAATCACCTTTCCTTCGAACCTGGAATGCTCAAACTCTGAAGTAAGGGAAAAAAGCGGTTCCACCGGGACAAGACGAGGAAAAACGTATCAACCCAAAAACTATGGACCAAAACCTATTGGGATCACCACCATCCACAAACCTTCGGACAAAGATAATACCGCGACCAGGACTATCAGATCCCACCCCTATCAAAACTGAGATAAAATCTCACCAACCAGAAACTCTAGGTCAACCGAATCTTGGTTTGCGTATCAGTAACTGACTCAAATGCGTCAAAAATTCACGCAGAAAAGTCCCGAAACAACACCACAAGTCTGGAGTATGTTTTCGTAGGCCGGAACGACTTACTTCGACTAGCCAACTACGACAACCAGCTCACCATAAGCGAATTCGAATCGTTGCCCTTAAACCTGTAGTAATAGCACTCACCTTGGTGGCCACAGTCTCCCACTAGTCAGAAATACAAACAGTCGAAGTCAAACCACTTAGCATTGAAAACCCACCTGCGGCATTCAACACCTATAGGTCCAAGATCTCACCTTCCGCCTGGGCCAAAAGGTCCAAGGCTGCCACTACCAATCAAGCTCAATAGTTTCGTTAGCTCAATATCTCAATCAGGTACAATCAATCCATCCTAAACCCCTTGCAAGTACATCACTTGGTGAATAGGATTGTCAATCGCAACATGCGATCATAACCGCCAGTGATGCCGAACACCTGTCTCCACGAAACTCTATTGCTACCGTCCTTAAAAAAACCCTAGCGATCGATTTTTCCAGCAACACCAATTCTTTTACTAATCAACTTTCGAAACAAAATCAACCTTGAGCCAACTCACTAGGAGTTCTTTAGCTCTCAACATCCAATAGCTGCTTACGACACTAAGCTGTGAACCGCACAAACTAAAGCCTCGGAAAATGATTTCTTTAACTGATTTCCAAACCACACCTAACTAATACCCAAAGTTTCGAGATCTTCAACAACACCCTGGAGTATCTCGTTATAAGACGAAAGCCTACAAAGACCACCTACTATCCTATAACACACCAATTTAGGTGTTAGAATATCGACTTATGATGTAAGCACCAACAAAGACTTGACACCAAAACTGTGTCCATCTAGTTCCAGTACACGTCAGTTTCACATATGAACTAGCTGAAGGTTGAAAAACCCATACTGATAAATCCATCAGCAGAAAGAAAGAGGGATAGACATCATAGCCATACTCACAAGGCCTGAGGGAGTGACACCTACATCGCAGCTGCCCAAGCGGGCGCTATCGAAACCTTGGGCCGCATTCAAGCAACCCCAGTAGTAGTCGCGGCCATAGCCATTCCAAGTGTCGTCTCCAACGAGATGCCCGCGGTAACTCTCGCGCTCTGTGTAAGAAGTGGGCCTAGGTAAAGGCAGCTGAATCGCCTGTATAAACCTAATAAGTGCTGTCACCTGGCCCGTTAAGGCCACCACTTGATAATAAGTGGCTAAGCCCGGTAAATCTCACGCTGCCACTCGTTGCCTGCCTGGTAAACCGCCGCCACTTCAAGCAGAAGCATGAGTCCGCACCAGCACCGTAATACAAACACGAGATAAAGAAATTATCATATACCTGTAACGCAAAACACGGGGTAATAAACACACTCAACCCTCAAGACGTACATACTCGATAACCTCGGGAATAGATCCCGAATACCCCGCGCTCACACGTGCCTACAATCTTATGGTCTCTCTAAGGTCAACCTAACCAGTGGTTCAGTTAGAAAGTCAGTGAATGTAGTTGTAGTTGTTAACTCTCTAATACCATTTTAATCTGTCATGCCTTGGGGCCTAATTAATAGAAGAATTGGTATAAAATAGTGTCGTTTTATAAATCAGAGTTGTAGATTTTTTTTTTAACGACTTGGTCCACGTGACGTACAAACCCGCCACAAATACAAATTTCCCTGTCTACATGGACAGAGTCTCTTTTATATTTGCACAGCGTACCGATCAATAACATCAACAGGATCACCACTCACAACCTACATTCATCAAATCCACAGGCGATTTATGCGATGCATTTACATACAGCTAATCATCATTAAAAATAATGCATGTCTTTAAGCACTCCTTAGGTGCTGGATGATGCGATACACAATACAATAATCATCCTATTTAAAAGTATTTCTTACCCAAAAGCTTTATTTTTAAACTCTAATTATTCGTTAAACAAAAATCATTCAAAAAGCCTTTTGAAAACTGTCTCTCACACAAAAACTCAATCTTTGAAAATCGACTACCTTGAGGGTTAGAAAATCAGATAACAAGATCGCAATGAACAATATACTATAAATCTTGAAAAGCTGCGAGTTCATGGATATTAGAAATTCCAAGTTTATACAAATCGATGATTATTATTCAAATAATAATAAACGATCACCTAACTAAACCATTCGATTATTTAGTCTACTAATAGAAGTAAAAGAGAAAGAATCGGGGTAAGGACCGCTAATGCAATCTAGCAATGCCGTCCTCACGTACCGTGACTGTCGCGTCCCCACGGCGCCAATTTGATTGACTCGAACCCGCACACAGACCGCCGAACGAACCGAGTTTTCTCTGTTCGCCCAAGACGTAAGCAAACATCATGTACAAAGAATTTTCACCCAGGAATTTAATCACATACACAATATGCACAAGGGCATCAACACAAGCGAGAGAGGTAAACTTAACTAAAACAACTAAACGTTTACACTTGATTCACTTTTACCTTCATTCAAACGCTTTATATTTACACACTTTACATTCATTCATTTACTCCACATCCTTACATACTTTGCATCATTACACATATTTACATTCACACTTTCCAAAATGACATCTCTACAAGTTTTCTTCTCAAAATGAAATGTACATGTCTATAGACAAGGTACCACTAGCACATGGGGAGTCCTCTACCTAGAGAACAACGCCCTTGCCGTGGTCCTGTGCCGAAGTACTCGATGGAAGCTCTGCTAAACAGGGTGTGAGAAGTAAACAAAATTCCCAGTGGGTTTGGACGCCGAACATACCGATTTTTCCACTAGGTCTAAAAAGGCATAGAGACAAGAAAGAGTCAATATAATAAGGAAGTAAACAAATGACAACAATAAGTCTAACTGGCTCAATGTATATCATGCTACAAATGGTATCCACTATGCCTTTACAAATACCAACATATTGACGTTCTACTATATGCCACATATGTGAAATGCCCATCACTTAGTCCATGACCATGCCTTGACCCAATTACACCGGTTCGCTCGTAGGTCGAACCACAACTCACCACACTACGTCACGTGGGGAAGAGGTCTTTCACTCCTGAGCCACCATCGTGACCGTCTGTTGGGGAGGCACCGTCGTGACCCTCACCCATCTCAATGTGACACTCTGGAGCTCACGGCTTGGGAGTTGCGACCTCCATAAGCCAACAACAGACTGTGCGAGTATGATCACGTCCTCCAAAACCAAGGACCTTCCACCACTTCCCAAACATTCACATAGCATGCAATGCTCAAACATTAGCTTGGTACTCAACGCCGACTACACATGCAATGATTTCAATTCTCATTAGTGCCCAAGGCTTACACATCTCATGCTACAATGTTCAAACTTTAGAGTTCCACAACTTACATCTATGTCCACATCTAATTCACATTAGGTCTAGAATTATCATAACATGACAACATGCATGTCACGCCCCAATTCCCGCCAATTTGGTCGAGTTCGGGTCACGTCAACAGATGCCGAACGGACAGCATCTCCCCTGTCCGCTCAAGACTCAAACAACATGTATAATTAAACAAATAACAAAGAGATTTTGCAATTATACAAGGCTTGCATGAGGGCAAGCAACAACGGAAGCGAAAGCTCTAAGCTAAACATACAACCATACATGATATTTGATTAGATTTAAACCAAATACAAGTGACATAAAACTATTACATCTTTTTCCATTCAACCATAAATCTTTACATTTTTGTCATTCTCCAAAATACATAATATGTTTTCAACTTTACAATTCTAAATCAACAAAATAAAAGTTGATACATGTAGGCAAAAGGAATGACTAATGCATAACTCCGGTGGCCACTAGCTATGGCGCAATACCCTTGCCTCGGTCCTCCGCCGCCCCGCTCGCGCTCGGACCTGTAGGGTTAGTGGTGTGAGAATTACAACGAAGTTTCCAGTGGGTTCTGTCACACCCTGGGACCGGCGAAGGCCCTCCCGGTAGCGTGCCCAGACCCGCCATATGTCTACACATATAAGGCGTCTACAATAAAAGCGGAAGTAAAAGCAAGAGGCGGAACAGATGAAAGAAGTAAGATAACTAGCAACTAATGATATCAGAGCGAGTAAAGTTCTAACATCTACACCAATAGTAATAGAACGTAACAATACATAAAAGTACACATAAGTTATACGGAAACAGCTTCTAATACAAAAATGGTGGTCACTAGTACACTGGTAAAACTCTCAACCTCTCCAAAATAAAACACAACGAGAGGTAGACCACCTAGCGAATCGTCCTCAAGGGAAGCTAGCTCGAAGCAACTCCCTTCCCGCGGTCCCTGGCCTCACCCTGAGTGGAAGGCTCTGAAAAACATCGAGAAAAAGAGGGCGTGAGAACTATAATTTATAGTTCCCAGTGGGCAATTACTGACCTCAGCTCCTGCCCCACTAGGCCCCAAAAATAAGGGTAAGTAATGCCAATAGCAATAAGCAATAAAAAGGAGCATGTAAATAAACTGCTGCAAGAAAGTGCATAAATAAAATGCTATACTACTATATTCCTCATAAGCACGGTGTCAAAATGTTGCACATCTATTCTATCATAAGGAAAGGTAACCAATGGCAATAGTTTACTGTTACAACCCTTTATTCAAACACGGTGTATAAGCTCTATCATGGCAACCAAGTATACTGTGATGAAATAGGTAACTGTCAAGTATACTACGTGTCTCAACCCTATGCTATATGCATGTAAATGTAATCCAACTACTAAGTCTATCTAGTAGTGATTGTTCATTTTCAACCCCGTATCGATTTCCATTTCCAATCAAGGACCTACCAAAGGTAGTTCAGCTTGTGTCGCCTAAGTGCCTGTGGTAGCCCAACATCCCTACTCTTGGGATGTGTCTGTCCCACTCGACCCCGTAGGCTTCTCAATACCGCACGAGCGAACATAAGTCGCGTAGGCTAACTCCGAAGTGCCGGCTTGTAGGGAGCGACCCTCACAAGTATGTGCGAATGAGCACAAATGGCAAGCAAGCAAAGTCCAAGTCTCAAGTATCCAATCCTCATGTCTCTAACATGGTATAGTCACTAGCATCCCGGAGGTCTAGTTTAAGTCACAATGTGAATTTTCGGCTTTTGCTACGCCTAGTGCCCCTTGATGACACTTAGGCAATTTGATGTCCAACAAGTATCCCAAGTCCCTCGATGGCCCTATCCACTAGGTTCTCACATGTCCCGAGCTCAATGCCACTTGATGACATTAGCTCTCTAATTCACATGCCTTCTAAATGACGATCTTGTCAACTTTCATGTCCCAAAAAAAAACGTAGGTTTAAATGCATGAATCCGAACTCATTTATACTATAGAAGCGTGAAACCAAGTCTCATGAAGAATACTAAATGCAACCAAGATCTCCCAAACAACTCTCTACTACATAGAGGTCCAAAAATTTCACTACATATAACATATGCATTTTAAGCATTCTAAAAATCACAATAAATACATATAACAGGAATATGCATATTTTTTCATTTAACGATACATAATTAAGCACAAATGAGAATTTCTCATTGTGTGGCTAGGTCAAACCCACCGAACCGTCGCGTAGGGTCTCGATTCGCCGAACAAAGTTGTCCCCGAGTCTCAAAATACCCTAAAAGTAATCAGCGAAGAGATACGAGGGCATTACGACCATCCTATAACATCAAACATTAACCTAGGAGCAAAAAGGGGCAAAACTCACCTCAAGAGTAGAAATCTTCTCCTAAGCTCCAAAAGAGAGTTAGAACCCTTCCAAACCAAACCCTAGGAAGGTTCTAAACCAATCAATTTAGCCTCAAAAGCCCTAGATCAAAAAGCCCCAAAAATCAACTCTAATACCCATTCTAGGGTTTCAACACAAGAAAAATCTCAAATCCAACGTCTAGATGGAGAGAAAGGGCTACCAACCTCAAAGAAGCTTCAATCCAAGCTCAAAGGGTGAGAATCTTCACTCTTGCAAGCTCCAAGTCCAAGCTCCAAGCACCAAGGAAGAAGAGAGGGTGAGGAAGGTGCTCCAAGTCCACTAAAAGCTCCAAATCTTCTTCTTCTTCCCTCCTTCTCCTTCTTCTTCTTCTCCTTCTTCTCTCTCTAACAAGGGTTTGGAGGGAGTGTGAGGAAAGAAATGAGAAAGAGAGAGGGTGGAAGGGCTATTTAGGCCATCCAAAGTAACAAAATCCCAGGAGGTCCCTCAAAAATCCAATATTGCATCAGCCCAGTCTGGGCAGTTTTCGCCCAGAGGGACCGGTCTCTCCCCAGCAGGGACCGGTCTCTCGCTGCGAACCTGAAAAACCAGCGTTCGGGAACCGGTCTCTCCCTGCGCAGGACCGGTCTCTCACTGCGAA
Source organism: Ananas comosus (assembly GCF_001540865.1). NCBI lineage: Eukaryota > Viridiplantae > Streptophyta > Magnoliopsida > Poales > Bromeliaceae > Ananas > Ananas comosus. Next base: position 5,692,502 of record NC_033635.1, read on the forward strand.
GACGCGTTCGGGGACCGGTCTCGCCTGCCAGGGACCGGTTGCCTCAGGCTGCCTCAACACTGCTCACTGGGGGACCGGTCTCTCCTTCCAGGGACCGGTCCCCGAGAGTAAAAACTCTCAGGACTTGTCCAAAATTTTAATTTTCGAACTTTTTAGGTCGGAAAACATTCTACAACCCTCCACCAAGTGTGGAAAAGCTCGAAATACATCCAAACACTCGAACCTCGCAATTTGCAAAGGTCCAGTGTGTTACAGGGTTCGGCAACCGACCTCGCTGACTTACCCACTAGGTCTATTCAGGCATAAGTATTTCAAAGAAATGAAAAAGTAACAAATACTAATGCTAATACTATGCCTGCGAGAAAACTAGTCAATAACAGATAATCATATATAGGATGATATGCATGCATGCTTTTCCATGTTTATCTTGGCTCATACCCAATTGAACCGATTAACAATTGTTAACCCCAAAACTCACAATCATAATTCCCGTCTACCGGGGGAGGCTTTAGGCTCAACTACTGGAGGGTTCGTCAACGGGGTACTTTCCCTGTGGTGTCTACACTCCGGAGTACGCCGCTTGAGGAGGAGCTACCACCCTCAAGCCTAGTTAATGTGAGTATCGATCTAATCCTCAACTTGAGGATACATAGTCACTAGTCACAATGCTATTGTCATAATAGGTTTCTACCTATTGATCATGTTACTTTCTAAGTCATACCTATCACAATGTCACTATGTCACTATGGTTAAACTATGTTTAACAATCAATTTCTCAATGTCAATTATGTCTCTATTGTCAATGTCACCTTTGTTTACTATTCTCCAAGTCCAAGTCTCACATTTATACCACTTTAAGGTTCTACCATATATGTCCATTATGGTTCTATCATTCTCTATGTTCAACTACGTTAGAAGTATGTAAATGAAATCAAACCAAAGTTCACATGTAATTTAACCCTACTATGCATGAGTGACTATACATCAATATACTCAATAAAAGGTGAAATAGACATAAAGGAAAATCCGATGATTCCGACGTGCACCCCCCACCTTGAATATAGTAGTAGGGTTGTAGTTCAACTCTCGCGATTTTAGGACGCCTATCCCGCGACCTAAACCCAAAAGTAAAGCCAAATTAGGCCCTATATACAAGATCTCATATCTAGACTTTTCGTAACGTTAAACGGAGTTGTCCCACGCGTCGGGAATACCCTTAATTAGGTTTCCAAGAGGTCAATTTATCTCGAAAACAACCGGAGGCAAAAGCCCCAAAATCCATACCCTAACAATGCCCTATTTAAATTTCTCCTAGATTGATCTAATCTCTAAGCAAATGATAGTTTAGAATCACCTAGGAAGCTCTCTAATACTATTACCAAGCCATTTAGACCATTCCTAGGGCATCTACTTTGGATTCTAACAATTCACCATGAGAGGGTTCCAAAAAAATCATATTTTCATGGTGTTCAAGGCTCTAGCATACTTCTAAAGCCTCTAAAGAGACCAAAACTCCAAAACCTAAGGTTTAAATCCTACCCCTAGAGCAGTTCATGCACAAAACTTATCTTAGCCACGAGCTCACCCAAGATCCTTCTTGTTGGAGAGCCCCTAGAACCGCCAAAGCTTCCAAAATCCTCTTCAAAATCTTCCTCTCCACCTTCTCCAACCCCTAGGCCAAGCTTTCTAAAGAGAGAAAGAGAGAAATGAGAGAGGGAGAGAGTTTGGAGTGTTTGCCGTGAAGAGTAGAGGGGTTGGGTATATTACATGTTGTAACAATTGCAACAAAGCCCTCCAAAAAGTCTTATTTGCAACAAGTCATTTCCTTGCTGCCAGACCAAAGTGTACCGGTACACGGGATGCTGTCACCGGTAACACGATTACGCAGAGGCCAAACTCGAGAGCAATTCTCGCAGGTTTTTTCAAAGTGTACCGGTACACACTAGGGGTGTCACCGGTAACACAGGCAAAATTTTTCAAACCCGAGAGCTTCTCCCTCTCGGCCTGCAATGCTGTACCGGTGACAACTCGATGGTTGTACCGGTACACTTTGCTCCAGAATGCAGTTTTGCGTCGTTTTCGATTCTGTTTCGCGCCGTTCGATGCTAAAACCTTTCTAACACCTGTTAAACTCATTCTTTACCCTTCCAACATAGTTGGAATGCCAATTGGAACTTGTTCAGCCTTTTCTTTCGACAACTTTAACCAATTTGGCTAAAGTTTAATAATTTCCTTCGAGGTTTCAATATATTACAATGCACATGTCCATTATCATCTTATGTAACACATATATATCTATCTTGGCATCATGCAATAAGTATGCATACATCTTAGTGTCATGCAACATAGATTCCATTTCTCATTCTAGAGCATGTAATTACTAATTCCAAGAGCTCATATAATTCTCAAACATAGTTTCAATGCATGATACTACATGACCAATGAATGGAACTTAGACATAGAATAAAATTCAGCTACTTCGGATAGCACCCACCCACCTCGTGTCGGTGTCTGGGGTATGAAAACCAAGTTTTTCGTTTTCTCTTTGCTGATTTAGCTCGACCCACGGCTAACGAATACAAATTGGCAATTTCTCGCAATCGGACACCGTAGGCTTGCTGGAATCCCAATTCGAGTTGTCCCACGCGTCGATTTACCCTTCAATTAGGGAAACAAGAGATCAATTTTACTAAAAAAATTATTTCTATAAAACCCCTAAATTTAGCCCTAGGGTTTGTATTTCTTCAAGAACACTAAAATCTCTTGGAGTTTCTTGTTTATCCAAAGCTAGGATCTCATAGAGGTCCCAAAACAACAACAAAAGAGGTTCTAAACCAAATCCTAACCTCAAAACTGTCACGCCCCAAACCCGAGGCATAACAGATGCCGCATATCTACTAAATTAGTAAATATGCAAGGCTACAGAATCAGACAATTAACATACAAAAGATGATCATAAAAATAGAAATCCAAACTGTCGAAAGATGAGGTCAACAATTAAATTTTAACTAGAATCAAAGGAATTCACATATAAGCAGAACTATCGTTTATTATGCCAATCAAACAAAATTTAGTTTAACTAGTGCTCTAAATAACAAATATGGGTACGATGAAATAACAAGGTAGAAACAGATAGACAATGATTATCTACGAAGTTCAAAGTTCATATCTAATGCAATAGAAATAAAACGAAGGGGCTAGAATCAAATCTAGCTACATCTAACGTTCACTCGCTCCCAGCCCCGCCCTGCGAATCGGTCTCAGTACCTGGGTAAGCAACCATACACCACATTAGTCGGATTAAGCATACAAATAATTAGATACACAATTTAATTCAAGCGACTAGTTTTAATTTGTAAAAGCAGAAACAAACGCGGAAGCCCACGGACGCAGATAGGCGCGGAGACAAAACAAACGTGGAAGTCCACGGACGCGGATAGGCGCGGAGACAAAACAAACGCGGAAGCCCACGGAGACAAAACAAACGCGAAAGCACACAGAAACCTAGAGCGGTTGCCTAGTATTCTATATCAATTCACGGCCTCTGTTATTAATAAAACAAATATACAGCTTTCCCTTTACGAAATTTTTTTTTTTAATATCAAAGTTAGCTAGACTTAGACTTCAAAACTATTTAAGAACAAAAGAATTTAA
>NC_033635.1:5697905-5725326 GCF_001540865.1 Ananas comosus
TACGGGAGAGGGAAAAGATTTTTGATCGGGTTGGGGGAGGGGTTCATCCGGAAATAAAAGAAAAGGAAAAGAATCTAATTTAATTAGGGATTAAATAAACAAAATGCTGCCAAGCCCAATACTCTTAATAATTTCAAAAAGGTCCAAGTTTCAAAAGAAAAGGAGTCAAAATAAGAAGCTAAAAGTATGGGGTGTTACATCCTCCCCTCCTAAAAGGAGTTTAGTCCTCTAAACTTAACACACCTTAGCTCTCGAAAAGTTGAGGGTGCTTCGTCCTCATCTGCTCTTCAAGTTCCCAAGTAGCTTCTCGTTCAGAATGATTGCTCCACTGGACTTTAACATATGGAATGGTCCGTCTTCTCAAAACTTGCTCCTTTCGGTCAACGATACGTATCGGCTGTTCGTCATAAGATAGATCTTCTCTAAGCTGCAAAGGTTCCGGCTCTACAATGTGGCTCGGATCGTGAACATATTTTCTCAACATAGATACATGAAAGACGTTATGCACTCCAGCTAAAGAAGGCGGTAAGGCAAGTCTGTACGCTACGTCACCAATTCTTTCAAGTATCTCAAAAGGGCCCACATAACGAGGGCTAAGCTTCCCACGAATTCCAAAGCGCATAATACCTCTTGAAGGTGACACTTTCAAGAAGACACGGTCTCCGACTTCAAACTCGAGCGGTCTTCTTCGATTATCAGCGTAGCTCTTCTGTCGACTCTGAGCTGCTCTGAGATGCTCCTTAATCAAATGAACCTTCTCAATAGTTTGTTGCACAATTTTCGGACCAAGTAGCTTTCTCTCACCAACATCATCCCAACAGAGAGGGGATCTACACTTCTTTCCATACAAAGCTTCGAAGGGAGCCATTTGAATGCTGGCCTGGAAGCTATTATTGTAGGCAAACTCAACCAATGGTAGGTGATGATCCCAAGAGCCTTTCATATCGATTACACAAGAGCGTAACATGTCTTCTAAAATTTGAATCGTCCTCTCGGACTGGCCATCTGTCTGCGGATGGAAGGCGGTACTGAAGTCCAGTGTGGTTCCCAAAGCTTTATGTAATCCTTTCCAGAAGTGAGCCACGAACCTTGAATCACGATCAGACACGATCGAAACTGGAACACCATGTAGACGTACTATTTGTGCAATATAGAGCTCCGCTAGTTTCTCCAAAGTCATGCCCGTCTTTACTGCCAGAAAGTGCGCTGACTTAGTTAATCTATCAACTATGACCCAAATTGCATCGTTGCCCTTCTCACTTCTAGGTAGTCGAGTAACAAAATCCATAGTTATTCTCTCCCATTTCCACTCAGGAATAGGAAGGGGCTGAAGTAAGCCGGCTGATCTCTGCTTATCGATTTTCACACGCTGGCAAGTCAAACACTTAGCCACGAACTCTGCGATCTCCCTTTTCATGTTACTCCACCAGAAGACGTTCTTCAAATCTCTGTACATTTTGGTTCCTCCAGGATGCACTGAATATCCCGAATAATGAGCCTCCTTCAAAATTTCGTTTTTAAAATCCGGATTCTTAGGAACGCATAACCGGTTCCTAAATCTCAAAGAGCCATCTTCATGAATTCTAAACTCCGATTGTGCTCCTAATTCCACTAAATGTCGTGTCTTCTGAAGATGAATGTCATTCGCCTGGGCTGACTTGATCCTATCAATCAGTGTAGGTTGAACCTGCAGGTTAGCTAGATGAGCTTCAGACCCATGGATGTGAATTTCTATGTCGAGCCGTCTGAGATCCTCTAAAATATGTCGCTGAGAAGTAACCAATGTCGCTATATTCCCTATTGATTTTCTGCTGAGGGCATCCGCTACGACGTTGGCCTTGCCCGGATGATACTTGATGGTCACATCGTAGTCCTTCAATAGTTCTAGCCACCTTCTTTGTCGCATGTTAAGTTCTTTCTGTGTGAAGATGTACTTTAAACTTTTGTGGTCGGTAAAAATCTCACAAGGCTCGCCGTAGAGGTAATGTCTCCAAATTTTCAGTGCAAAGATTACTGCTGCCAATTCTAGGTCGTGGGTCGGGTAGTTCTCCTCGAATGGCCTCAGCTGTCGGGAAGCATAGGCAATCACTTTGTCATTCTGCATCAGGACGCATCCCAATCCTTTCTTCGAGGCATCACTGTAAATAGTGAATCCCTCACCACTAATAGGTAAGGTAAGGATAGGTGCTGATATTAAGCGTTTCTTCAATTCCAAAAAGCTTTGTTCACATTTATCCGACCACTGAAATTTAACTCCTTTTCGTGTCAACTGAGTCAATGGTGCAGCTAGGCGGGAGAAACCTTCCACAAATCTTCTATAGTATCCTGCTAAGCCCACAAAACTTCGAACCTCGGTGACGTTGCTTGGTCGTGGCCAATTTTTCACAGCTTCTATCTTTGAAGGATCCACTGAAATACCTTCCTTAGACACAATATGTCCGAGAAAGGAAACACTTTGCAACCAAAATTCACACTTTTTAAACTTAGCGTAGAGTTTCCTTTGTCGAAGAGTTTCCAAAACTATCCTGAGATGTTTCTTATGCTCAGCTGAACTGCTAGAGTACACCAGAATGTCGTCTATGAATACGACAACAAACTTATCCAAGAAGGGTTTGAATACTCTATTCATCAGATCCATGAAAGCGGCTGGAGCGTTAGTCAATCCAAAATTCATTACCAGGAACTCGTAATGCCCATAGCGTGTGAGAAAAGCAGTTTTGGGTATATCTTCGGCTCTGACCTTCAGCTGATGGTATCCTGATCGTAGATCAATCTTGGAAAAGACTTCTGCACCTCGAAGCTGATCAAATAAGTCGTCGATTCTCGGTAAGGGGTATCGATTCTTCACAGTCATTCTGTTTAGCTCACGATAATCGATACATAATCTCATAGTACCATCTTTCTTCTTGACAAAAAGTACCGGAGCGCCCCAAGGAGAGACACTTGGTCTGATGAATCCCTTGTCCAGAAGTTCCTGAAGTTGCATTTGCAGTTCCTTGAGCTCAACTGGTGACATTCGGTAAGGTGTCTTTGAAATTGGATCTGTTCCTGAAGCTAAATCAACACGAAATTCAATCTCCCTATCTGGCGGTAGCCCAGGGAGGTCCTCTGGAAAAACATCCGAAAATTCATTTACTACCGGGATGTCTTCTAATCTCGGAGTAATTAAATTCAGATCTTTCACCAGAGCCACAAATCCGGCGCAACCACTCCTTAAGAGACGAGTAGCCTGAAAGGAAGAAATAATCGGAGGTGGAGTGTAAGCTCCATTTCCAAGAAAAGCAAAATTTGCCTCCCCAGGAATGTTGAATTCCACCCGCTTCTCCCGACAATTCAAAGTAGCAAAGTGGGACGAAAGCCAGTCCATCCCCAAAATCACATCAAAGTCTCGCATGTCCATAACATGGAGATTTGCCAAAAGGTTCCTATCATTAACTCTGACCATGCTCCTACAAACTCGGTCAATCACAAACTCCTCTCCCAAAGGCGTACCAACACATAAATTATAATCCAAACGTTCAGAGGATAACATAGACTTTCGAACAAAAGCAGAAGATACAAAAGAATGTGTAGCTCCAGAATCAAAGAGAACATAGGCAAAAGCAGAATTTACGAGCAGAATACCTGAGACCACGGCATTAGATGCCTGGGCATCCTGCTGAGAGAGAGCCTGGACACGACCCTGCGTCCGAGGCCTTCCACCTCTAGGCTGACTAGTAGGAGGGACACGATCACGACCGGCTGGAGCAGCAAATTTCTCCTGAGTCTTGGATCCAGTGCTAGAGTCAGTGCTAAGTAAAGGGCACTGAGCTATTCGGTAATTCAAGTCGCCGCATCTGAAGCAACCGCCAGTCACATGTCTGCAGTCGGAATCCTTATGCGACCCTCCACAGACTGAGCATTTTGACTTCTGATCCCGATTTGGTGGTCCACCATGATGAACTGGAGTATTATGCGATCTCCCAGAATCACTAGATCTGTCCGACCCTCTTACATTCCGATCTCCCTTTCTGAAAGAATCTCTATTTCTCTTCTTCTGATTTGCATTGCGTTCCTCTCGAGTCTGTCTCCATACTGAATCTAAGGATTTTGCCCTTCAGACAACCTCGTCGTATGCCTCAAGGTGTAGAGGCGCAAGACCAGTACGGATATATCCATTCGGTCCTTCTTCAAACCTTTTGGCCCGCGATTCGTTATCATCCACCAATTTTGGGGCAAACTGAGAGAGTCGATCGAACTCGGCCTCGTACTCCTCTACAGACGTTGACCCTTGCTTTAGATCTAGAAATTGCCTCTCGAGCTGGCGAAGTTTACTCCTTGGAAAGTACTTAGCATAAAACGCCGATCGAAAATCCTTCCACGAAATGGCTGATAAATTGCTACCGCGAGTCCTCAACTCGCTTTCCCACCAATTATTCGCTCTACCTTGAAGCATGAATGTCCCAAATCTGACTTTCTCTTCATCGGTGCACTGCATGGCCGTAAATGCTTTTTCCATCTCCTTGATCCAATTTTTCGCTTCATCCGGATTTGTAGCGCCGGAAAAAGGTGGAGGAGTAGACTTCTTAAATTCATTGATGCTCCTCTCTCGAACTCTGGAACTTGACTCCGCGGCACTAGGAGCTAGATTCTGTTGTAAATTTTGCTGCTGAGTCTGAACTAGTCCGACAACAGCTTGTATCAGGGTGGCGACCAGGGGGTCCATCGTGCTGCTCTGCGGTAAAGCGGCGAAGTAGGTGGGAATAGTAGGTTGTGGCGGAGGCGGAACAAAACTAGAAGGTGCAGTCGACGGCTGAAACGAAAAGGTAGTGGGAGCGGCCATCGAAGGTTTCCCCGTACTAAAAGTCTGCTGCAGCGGTGGAACAAAAGCCGAAGGGTTCGTTGGAGGCGCTATAGTTGACTGAAGCGGATTCTGGATAGGTGGAACGGCTGTCGAGGACGTGGTATTCAAAAGTGAGGCTAAGATGACGTCTTGTCACGCCCCGGGACCCAGCGGAAGCCCGCCCGGCACGTGCCTAGACCCGCCATGCGTCTAAAACGCATAAGGCGTCTAACAACAACAATAATAAAGGCAATAACAAAAGACATCTAGGAGTATCAGAGCATAAAGAATGTCTAAATACTACAACAAGAAATAAGGATGAAACTATAAATCCACTAAGTAAAACATAAAGTAAATACAACAGGAATCCCATAACAAGTGCTAAAAGGAGTACAAGGTGGTCTCTCTATACAAGGTACAAAATCTCTCCCTCTCTCACTACAAAAGAAAGAGTAACCACCTAGGCAAAGTACCGCTCCTTGCTAGCTAGCTAAGCGATCCCCTTGCCGCGATCCCGTGCCTCCGCCGGTGCCGAAGGCTCTGAAAGGTAAACCATAAAACAGGGGCGTGAGAACTATTAAAAATAGTTCCCAGTGGGCAATTACTGACTTCAGTGAATGCACCACAGACTATAAAAAGATGTCAGTGGACTATAAAAGCTCAGAAAGTAAGCAAAAACTGTACTTACTACACATGATATGCCTACTTGCCGTAAATAATAGTACTTGAAAGCAACTATCATGAAGTAGAAACCTCCAACTAAACATAATGTTCATAATGCGAAATAGTAAAGTTCCGTTTTATTCTATCAGTGTCCAAGTAATGCTCTAATTCATCATCTGCTCCAGTATAATGGCTACACAAAGTCAAATCTGAAGAACCCACCCGAAGGCTGCTCATGACCCTGAGACCCACCCGTAGGCTGTCTGGCGATCCACCTAATGCCATCCGTGGTAGTCAGCCCACCCCCCTAGGAGTGACCTGCCAATGGCAATCCACTTCGGCGCCCAATCCCCACGGCGAATATGTATCGGCGATGGCCATCTCCGAGTGCCGCTTGTAGGTGACGACCCTCACAACATGTGCGAATGAGCACAATGGCAAGTAATCAAACAATCTGTCGCAAGTACAAGTCATCATGTCCAGTAACATGGTATATAGCAAATGTCCTCGTGGCAACAGTCACTATTTCATCATATCAAATATGGAATATAGTTAATGTCAATGTAGCCTATATCAAGTCTCTATGTTGTAGTTTATAGTTCTCATATCCAAGTGCTCTTTATGACACTATGGCTCATTTTGTCCCAACATAGATAATAAGTTCAAGAATTATTAATTCTAGTCAAAATCGAAGCATAAACTTTATTTCCGATCATCTCATAGAATATCCTCCGCATGCATATTAACAAAGCACATTGGTCTCTCTACTATATAAAAGTAACTTTCTTGAGCATAACATAGTAGTTCCAAAGCTTCAAAATTCCCATAAATGCTACTAAACATAATATGCATGAATTTGAAGAGAATGAAAGCATTTAACCACTTAAGAGGAATTTCCTCCGATTTCAAGGAACCAAAACCCACCGATGAACGAAACTCCTCGTGCGCTCCAACGAGGGTGTCCCTAGTCTCCTAGTACCCTAGAGGTACAGAAAAATTCATCTTGTCGAAAAAACACGCTAAGTTCAATCATTAAGCATATAGGGCTAGGGTTGACGAAAACTCACGATTGCGAAAGAAGCTCTCACGATCTCCAAATGGAACTAGAGTCCTTCCAATCTAACCTAAACAAAGGTTCTAAACCCATCAATTTGTTTCAAAGCCCTCAAATCAAAAAGCCCAAAATCTAACCCTAGAATCCAAAATCTAGGGTTTAAAACAAGCAAGAAAGTTCCAAAACTATGATCAAAGGAAGGAACTTGCCACATACCTCTAGGATGCTCCAATCCAAGCTCAAAATCTCAGGGTTGAAATCGATCCACCCAAAAGCTCCAAAAGCACGCTCCAAGCCGTCCAAAGGTGAGAAAATGCAGTTGATGAAGAAGATGCCTCCACAGCCTCCAAGGCAAGCTCCCTCTCCTCTTCTTTCATTCTTCTTCCTTCTCTTCCCAGCCTCTCTCTCTCTTCTCTCTCTACAAAATGCCAAGGGTTCGAGAGAAATGAGGGAAAGACAGAGAAGAAAGAGCTCTCTAAAGAGGACCCTCTAAAGTAACAAAATCCAGATAAGCCCCTCAAAAATCCATAATCACATCAGCCCGGTCTGGGCAGTTTCCGCCCAGAGGGACCGGTCTCTCCCCAGCAGGGACCGGTCTCTCGCTGCGAACCCGAAAACCCAGCGTTCGGGAACCGGTCTCTCCCTGCGCGGGACCGGTCTCTCACTGCGAAGGCGCGCTCGGGGACCGGTCTCGCCTGCCAGGGACCGGTTGCCTCGCGGCTACGCAGCACTGTTCACTGGGGGACCGGTCTCTCATTCCAGGGACCGGTCCCCGAGAGTAAAAACTCTCAGGATTTGCCAAAACTCTCGAGATCGAACTTTTAGACCGGTTTACCATCGACGGCCCTCCACCAAGTGTGAAAAAGTTCGGAATACAAATCGAACACTCGAACCTCGCACTTTGCAAAGGTCCAGTGTGCTACACGTCTAGATCTGCATCTCCGGATCTGGCTGAAGGCGGGTTCCTCGGTTGCTCATTATTGGTGTTGCTACGACGGGTCGGACGCACCATCTTAACAAGAGAGGATATCACAAACACGTAAATGCAAAACATTAACGAAAACTGTAAACAATAATCAAATAGGATCAAACACGCGCCTACTTTTTACCCATCCTCACACGTCCTAATAAACTCTCACAATCCTATACCTTAAAGTTACAAAAGATTTTAAACCTAATCTCTGATACCATTTCTTTGTCACGCCCCAAACCCGAGGCATAACAGATGCCACATATCTACTAAATTAGTAAATATGCAAGGCTACAGAATCAGACAATTAACATACAAAAGATGATCATAAAAATAGAAATCCAAACTGTCGAAAGATGAGGTCAACAATTTAATTTTAACTAGAATCAAAGGAATTCACATATAAGCAGAACTATCATTTATTATGCCAATCAAACAAAATTTAGTCTAACTAGTGCTCTAAATAACAAATATGGGTACGATGAAATAACAAGGTAGAAACAGATAGACAATGATTATCTACGAAGTTCAAAGTTCATATCAATGCAATAGAAATAAAACGAAGGGGCTAGAATCAAATCTAGCTACATCTAACGTTCACTCGCTCCCAGCCCCGCCTCGCGAATCGGTCTCGATACCTGGGTAAGCAACCATACACCACATTAGTCGGATTAAGCATACAAATAATTAGATACACAATTTAATTCAAGTGACTGGTTTTAATTTGCAAAATTTAAGAAAACAAGAATTTATCAAAACTTCAGATTCAGATCGGATTGAAACTATAATTTTTTTTTTTTAAAGCATTTCCCTTTCGACATATAAACAAAATAATTATTGTCTCCAGCACTTAACTATATCTTATGATCCGTTGGCGAGATCCAAAGACACACGAAAGCGCAAACAAAACAGAGGCACCCGAAGGCGCAAACAAAACAGAGGCGCGGATAGGCGCAGGCACCTGAAGGTGCAAACAAAACAGAGGCGCGGATAGACGCAGGCACCCGAAGGCGCAAACAAAGACGAAGCTTGCTTCTATAACAAAGTACATGTCGACATGGCCAACATTAGCATAGCAGAATACCAAGAGACATTTTAATTCAAAATTATCCAGTCACTAACTTACAGAACAGATAATCAACTTTCAAAATTCTTTGTTAAAGAAAGCCCTTCAATCACATTTGAAACTCAGTTTGCAAAGATATTTGATATACGCTTAACCCTTAATTTTTAATTCTACAAAACAAAGATTTTTACACAATCAAATTATTTCCTAAATTATTTTACAAAAACTAACAGGTGTCCGGTCGCTCACCTTAACGCAGCTTCAAAGATAAAAGATATCCAATCGAAACTGTGCAGAAATTCAATCGTCGGAACCTAAAATAGAGACACGCGATTCTCTATAAGCTAACTAAAATGAACATGCAAAGATAATATAATTATATGCAACTAGGTCAGGATGGGGCGCAAAGGGATTTAGAACAATAATTTCGACGAACCTCAAATAGCAATCAAAAGGATGAAGGAGTTTTTGAAGGAGTTGGATTATTCCAAGAAGATAACATGAACGGAAATTTAAATAATAAACGAGGATTTTAATGCTCAAACAGAGGGTTTATCACATATATAAAACGAATTTTACGATTTATAATCGAATGGGATAAAGATTTCGAAACAAAATGACACATGCTTTCTCTTAGGCATTTTGCCGAACACATAGCGGACATTCCAATAAATGTGTATAATATGTGAAGTTTTATGCAACAAGATCATACAGAGATACAAGATATGACGTTAAACGATTCAAACGACGAAGATTAGATAGAATGGAATCAGATTCTAATGGTTTCAGTTTCAAACATCAAGAGACGAGTATTTATATAATAATATAATATAACGATGAAAAGAAAGGTCGGATGATCACAAAATTCAATATAGGGGTAAAATGAGGAAAGAGGAAAACCTTCTCGAAGATGGTGAAGACGATGGCAAGATTCCGTCGATAGCGAACCAAAAGAAAAAATAACGGTCAATGAGGATCGCGGCGGAGGCGACGACGGATGACGGCGACGATCAGACGATGTCGCGCGCGCACGTGCGGAGCGGCCGGGGTCGTACGGTCGCTGAGAGAAAAGGGATCGAGCGGGAGAGAGAGGTGGTCGAATAAAGGAGAGAAATGGTGTCGTACGGGAGAGGGAAAAGATTTTTGATCGGGTTGGGGGAGGGGTTCATCCGGAAATAAAAGAAAAGGAAAAGAATCTAATTTAATTAGGGATTAAATAAACAAAATACTGCCAAGCCCCAATACTCTTAATAATTTCAAAAAGATCCAAGTTTCAAAAGAAAAGGAGTCAAAATAAGAAGCTAAAAGTATGGGGTGTTACAAAAACATCAAAACTTCACCTTAAACACCTTGCTCTCCATAAGCTTTCCTTTCACAAGGAGCTTGCTTCACCTCCAAGCAAGCCTTCTCCTTCAACCTTCACTCCTTGGCGAGAGCTCTAGAGAGAGAAGTGAGGAAGTTAGAGAATAAGAGAATATGGTTTAGAAAGAGAGAGAGACCTTTCTCTTATGTGAGTGAAAGAGAAATGAGCTTTGTCTCTTATGTGACTTTTGTCTCTTATGTGAGTGGAAAAGAAATGAGTTTGGTCTCATATATGACTTTTGTCTCTTATGTTAAACATATCTCTTATATATGTGAGTAGAAAAGAAATGAGTGGGGAAGTGTGTTAGAGCTTACATAAGCCCCAACACAATTGCAACTTAACCCCCCATGAAAACAACATTTTTCACTTAATCCACAAACTTTGCCCAATTTGGCCAAAGTTTGAGAAAGTGTATAGAAATTCAGCACACTACAGTGCCGACCCTCACCACCCGAGTTATAGATTGTTAATAAAAATGGTATGTGTGAGAACATGTAAACATGTCTCCCCTCACAGTGGGTACCGCAAGCCGACGAAGGCGAGAAGTACTCACCGGTAAGAGGGAGAGATAACCAAAGCAATAAACAGATATCGTAAGGTTAGTAGCAAAGAGATAATAACAGGGAATAAATGTGAAAATATTGCTACTGAATAGTAAACAACAACTAAGCATAATCAACAGGTATACTGAAATAGTAGCAATAATGACTAAGGAGGAAATACAAGTTCTAATCAGCATATAACTATCTATTACTGTAACTAACCATAGCATGTATCAATGCATCAACTAGGTGAATAAAACCAATAACCAAAACCACTGCCGTATTGGTCAAAAGACCTCAGGCTAAACCACATCTTGCTCGCCCACTTGGCATATAATCCCACCAGGCACCTTTGTAGGGCTGATAGGTCAGAAGTACGATCACTTTTTTGAAAAAGAACACCCTCTTGTGGTGGATCAGACCGCTGGTGTCCGTGAAAATGCTCACGAGCTGTGGCAATCGATACAATATGCTCAATGGCCCACAACGGCAACTAGCCGGTAAAGTAATCCACAAATGTCTAATCGAATTATGTCCACTGTTCTCAAAGAAAATGTCACTATGTCACTAACATATATGGTCCATATAACTAAGTCACCGTGTCATTGACCTATATGGTCGATATAACCAAGTCACCGCAATAGATCACTAGAGATATCACCGATCACAAGATCAACTAATGCCATATCATCTACTATAATCATGCCAAACAGAGGTTTCACCAACTACCAGGTCAACCAATGTCAAAACACAAAGCAGATAACTATGAGTGTCACCGACTCTAAAGTCAACTAATGTCAAATCTACTACGAGTGTCACCGACTATAAAGTCAACTAATGTCAAGGTCATCTACTATGAACACCCATGGATGACGTAATCAACAGGAGCACCGCTCTACTACTAGATCATGACTATATGAAATAGAAGTAAGTGTAGAACGACTAATGACGAAATCAAGTAGTGTACGGAAGCTCAACCAACCACATCAAGAAAATGAAAGGAGATAATAAGGATAGAAATCACCGAGCAGGCACCACTTTACCGACTTCGAATCGAAATACCCACATCTACCAAAGAATAAAATCGGGTCGTTGACACCCATCTATGTCTCCCGGCACAGTCCAGACCTATTCAAAGTCCCATCCAAAACCTTAATTAGCTCAAAGCCACCAATTATAAAAGCCTATGATTCCATATGAATCCAAACAGGCAAACAATCGGGTTTTCGGATCTCGTTCCACGGTCACCGAAAGATCGCTTGATTGTCGTACCGACTCATCGGAACGTCACCCCAACCCACGGGGCATTCCAGAACAAGTCCCACACAAAGTCTATCTCGTTCGCTGTCCCAACACCTACATGTAATTTTATTAAGGCAGCCGCACAAATTGTCACGCCCCGGGACCGACGAAGGCCCTCCTGGTAGCGTGCCCAGACCCGCCATATGCCTACACATATAAGGCGTCTACAATAAAAGCGGAAGTAAAGCAGGAGATAGAGCAAATAAAAGAAGTGAAATAACTAGCAACTGATGATATCAGAGCAAGTAATGTTCTATCATCTACACCAGAGTAAAGGAAAAATATATCAAGACGAAGAAAGTAGAATATAAGGTGATACAATACTAACTCCTCAAACGAAATACCAAGATCCAAAAGAAAGGTGGTCTCTATACAAATACGGGTACAACTCTCAACCTCTCACAAAATAAAACATCGAGAGGTAGACCACTTAAACTCGCCTCTCGCTGAAGGGCTAACTCGAAGCGACGCCCTTCCCACGGTCCCTAGCCTCTCCCGGCGTGGAAGGCTCTGAAAGAAAACATAAAACAGAGGGCGTGAGAACTATAAATATAGTTCCCAGTGGGCAATTACTGACCTCAGCTCATTGCACCACTAGGCCCTAAAAGAAAAAGGTAAGCCAAAAGCAATAGCAATAACGAGTAATTTGTATCTATGAAAGCATAATGAAAATGCTAAAATATTACTTGCAATTAAACACGGCATTTATGTAATGCACAATTATCTTGTCATGAAGAATATGTCTCTACTTAGCCATAAATAATGTCATGGTTTCCTTAATGAAATTATGAGGATTATCCTTTATCATAGCAACATTGTTTATATGAATGCAAGTAAGCAATATCTCCTAGCATACAACATGCATGTATTTATATCCAAGTCCAAATCTATACTAGAAGTAAGTCCGAGTAATCCAACTACTACTCTCTATTTAGTAGTGATTATGACAAACTCTCCCCGTGTCGATTTTCATTTCCCATTAAGGACCTACCAAAGGTAGTCCAGCTTGTGCCGCCTAAGTGCCTGTGGTAGCCCAACATCCCTGCTCTTGGAATGTGTATGTCCCACTCGACCCCGTAGGCTTCTTAATACCGCACGAGCGAACAAAAGCGCGAGGCTAACTCCGGAGTGCGGGCTTGTGGGGAGCGACCCACACAAGCATGTGCGAATGAGCACAAATGGCAAACAAGCAAGGTCACTGTCTCAAATACTCTATCCACATGTCTCTAACATGGCAAGGTCACTAGCATCCCACGGATCTAGCCCAATGTCTCTAAGTGATGTCCCAACACTCACTTGCTTAGTGTCTCTTTATGACACTTAAGCATCACACCGATCAAACCCAAATCTTGTTCTATGTTTCAATTAAAATATTAATACCAATGGTTACCATGACCCGGGCCCAATGCCTCTTTATGACATTGTCTCAATTCTCTAATAGTCCGAGTTCTCAAGCCCTCTTTAGGCTTCTAAAATTCCTAATGTCACAATTGGCATATAGGTTAAATGCATGAAAGCAAGATTCATTTCCATAATAGGAATCATAGTTCCCAAGCATAACCAGAATGCTAAGTCTCACATGCATGCACTCTACGACATAGAGGTCTAAAATTTTACTATACATAATATATGCATGTTAAGCATTCTCAAATTCATATTAAATACACTTAACATGGAAATGCATGAATTTCTACTTTACGAAACATATTTTGCCAAATATGAGCATTTCTCATATCATAGGCTAGGTCAAACCCACCGAACCGTCGCGTGCTCCTTCGATTCGCCGAACGGAGTTGTCCACGAGTCTCAAAATACCCTAAAAGTATTGAGCGAAGAGATACACGGGCATTACGATCAACTATAGGATCAAACTTTAACAAACTTAGCAAAAGGGCTAAAACTCACCTAATGTGTAGGAAATCTTTCTCAAGCTCCAAAAGAGAGCTAAATCCCTTCCAATCCAAACCCAAGAAAGGTTCTAATCCAATCAATCTAGCCTCAAAAGCCCTAGATCAAAAAGCCCCAAAAATCAACCCTAATATCCATTCTAGGGTTCCAAATGGTAAAACCTACCAAATCTAGGATCAAAGGGTAGAATCCAAGTACTAACCTCCCAAGATGCCTCCAAGCAGGCTCCAAATCTTCTAGGGTTGAAGATTGGTCCTCCACCAAGCTCTACAAGCAAGCTCTAAGCCTTGCAAGGGTGGAAAGAAGAGAAAGGGGTTGAGTTCCAAGCTCCCTCAAGCAAGCTCATCTTCTTCTTCTCCTCATTCTTCTCCTTCTTCTCTCTCTAGAAGGTATAGGGAGAGTGTGAGAATGAGAAAATGAGAGAGGGAAGAGGAGGAAATGGCTAATAAGTCCATCTAGTGTAACAAACTCCGGAGAGGCCCCTCAAATATCCAAATTTACATCAGCCCGAACTGGGCAGTTTTCGCCCAGAGGGACCGGTCTCTCCCCAGCAGGGACCGGTCTCTCGCTGCGAACCCGAAAAACCATCGCTCGGGAACCGGTCTCTCCCTGCGCGGGACCGGTCTCTCACTGCGTAGGCGCGCTCGGGGATCGGTCTCGCCTGCCAGGGACCGGTTGCCTCAAGGCTGCCGCAACACTGCTCACTGGGGGACCGGTCTCTCCTTCCAGGGACCGGTCCCCGAGAGTAAAAACTCTCAGGACTTGTCCAGAATTTCAGTTTTCGAACTTTTTAGGTCGAAAAACATTCTATGACCCTCCACCAAGTGTGGAAAAGCTCGAAATACATCCAGTCACTCGAACCTCGCAATTTGCAAAGGTCCAGTGTGCTACACAAATAGTGCATCAAAACGGAAAGCCGAGATCCCGAATATCACCGGTTTGGCTCTCGGGGTGCCCCTTTCGGCACCGGAGCCACCCGCAGCAATCCTGCTGTGACCAGAGGTGTCACACCTCACCCCAACACTACCCAATAAGGCTCACACTCTTCTGCGAATAGCAGCAACCCACGCGACAAGAAACCACATCCGAAACCGCTCGATTTCAGCATTTAGGGGTCCAGATTAGTCCTGAAGTGTTCCAAAACACTCCAAAATTCAATAAACCATTCTCGCTGTCCTAAAACACTCACTTTTGGGTGTTGGGATAGCCGCATACTGAGTAGTGCGATCCGAGTGCGAAAATTTCAAAATCAACCGTGCCGGGTTCCCAAAAATTGCCGTTTTCGGCTTCGAAACCCATCTAGGGTCGTTTGCTAGTCTATATTTCACACCAGCAACTTCCCAACAAGCCAACCATGCTATTCCACTACTGTAACTAGCAGCTGAACCCTCTCCACGAGAACGAAGCCAAAACGCACACGGAAATGCACCTACACCCGTTTTCGGTTACACTAGGGCTTCAAGACTTGGACGATTAGTCCAAAGGGTCACACACAGCGACCGCACACTAACCCAGGTAGCCTACACAGGCACAAATGCAACATAGCCCCTAAACCTTCTAATATTCATAAAGTGTAAATGTAATCTAGGGGTTTAGGGCCGTTACTGACAACCATGCGCCCCCGGGATGATGCAAGAGCACCAGTGGACAAGTCTCGACATGTCGGACAGTGTGCTTGCTGTCCGGAGTGCAAACGTCGGCCAGGAGCGCAAACGATGCGACGTCAAAAGCTGTGAAGTAGGTGCTCCGAGAGCGACAAAGGCACCACAGCGAAATAGAGCATCTTTGGCAGGATCCGAGGTGAGCATGGTGATCAATGAGAGCTTGGGGTTACCGTGCTCGCTTTCTCGCAAATCGAAGAGCGTCGGTTGATCGAGAAATGCAAGGAGGACCAAAATATGCCCTAGTTCAAAGTGACGGGAGCACCTCAGCTTTGGCCGGCCGTCGGCAGCTTGCCGGTGCACGCGCCGGCCGGGGATGGGTGCGGAGGTCGAGGGGAGTTCGACGTCCCCTTGGCCGATGGCGGGGAGCAGCGGCGGCGGAGGTAGGAGAAGCTTGGCCCGCACAGGGGAAAACTGGGGCTTTGGTGGCTCGTCGACGGCTATGGTGGTCAGGGAGGCCAAGGGGTGGCGATGGCAGTCCTGTGTGATCGGAGGGAGGCGCTGGCACGAGTCGGGGGCGACAGCAGAGGCAACACGAGAGAGATCGGCCTCCCTTTGCTCAGGCTTGCACAGGGAGAAATCTCGCAACTATGGTGGCTTTTTGTAGTCAGCATTCTAGAAGCAAAGCTTCCCGGCCGCCTACCTCCACAGTGAAGCTTCCGGCCACTGCTTCCACAGTAAGACAGAAGTAGAAGGGAGTCCGGCGGCGCTCAAGGATGGCGCAGAGAGGTCGCTGGAGGTGGGCGACGCAGTTAGGGCTCGAGGAGGGCAGGGTGGCCTCTTTTGCTACTCTTGCTCACGAAATGAAAAGAGAGAGAGAGAGAGAGAGAGAGAAATGAAGAGGGAGAGGGATTGCCGGCAGAAGAGATCGCCAGCAATGGGCAGAGCGGTGCGGTGGTGCTACAGAGAGGGGAAAGGAGGTGGTCAGCTAGGGTTAGGGTTCCATAAATCCCCTCGTTTTCTACTATTTACATATACATACCCATATATACCAAATAATTTTAGAGGATTTGCACACAAGCCTTCCTAACACCTCCAAATTCACACCCAGCCCAAAATCAGCATAGAACATTTTCGTCTTAGTCCCTCTCTATACCATTGTGTGCACTGAGGTTCCTGAATGCCGCATTTTAGTCCGAAAGACCCCTCGATCGAAAAATTCTCTCCCGACTTCATCTCCATGCCGTATTTCACAAGAAAACCCGAATTTCGTGAAATTTGAGACATAAAATCCTCTCTAAGTCCACTTTCAAGTAAAACCTTCCACTCACCAAAACTGTGAAATTTCTTATATAAAATGATAATCTTTTTGCAAAGTGCTCAATTTTGACATTTTGCCAGAATAGCAATTTAGCACTCCAATCATATAATTTTGTTCTAAAAAATTCACCAGTGCTTGAAATATGCCTAATGGCATAGACCCAAGGATTTTCACGTAAAACGGAACATCGAACACGTCTAAAAAAGCAAGAACATCGAGTAATGAAAGGCCAATCTGCAATAAACTCTGATTTTCTCGAAAATCATGCACCGAACATGAAATTGGGCAGTGCCATCACCTTTAGCATAGCCGGACCATTGAAAACGATCTATTAGATCATTCGAAATAGAGTCAATTTAAGTCTGAAGTCATCCTCAATGCAATACCTCAAAAGAGAACACGAGTTACTATTCACTTTAAGTAAAAAGTAATAATCGCATAAAATTTTTATTTTAAATTATTTTTTCACTGAAATTTGATGGGTAAGTTTAAAATTAGAATACACATGATAACATTTAAAAAGATGTCCAATTTACATAGAAAAGAAAACTAGGCCTTTACAGCTGCCCCTGCTCTGACTCGTTTTGTTTTCTATAGTTTTCAAATCCTATGGCGCCTTCGCCGCTGTTACTCTCCACAACCACGCTCTTTGCCGTAGCCTTGCTGTCAAGCTCTTCATCTAGAAGAGCCTCGTAACACCACCTACAAGAATGAGGTACGCAGGTTGAATTGCGGCAGCGGCCATAGAGACATATGAGGTAGAGAGGAGGAGCACAGTGGTGACGCTGGAGCGGTGGATGAGGAGAAAAGGAACAGAAAGTAGAAGGAGAGAAACTTAAGAGAGAAAAATAAAAGAGAAAGAAAAAATAATAATAATTTAATTATTTTTAAAGGCCCAAATATGCAACATTTAAAAAGATTTTAAAATCGCAAAACTAGTGAATTTTTTAATGGAAAAAAGGCCAATTTGCATAAACAATCAACTGGTTTGCGTTTTCGTAAAAATGAGCCATTTTTTTGAATTTCACAAATTCGGCCTAAATTTTTAGTAAACTAACAAAAATACTCTTATTCCTCTTTCTCTCTCTTTTTCTTTCTCTTGTTATTTTACCATCTTAGTTCGTTTTCCTTATCTCCATCGTTCCTTCCTCTCTTTCTACTCCCGCTTCCTTTTCCTTCTCCTTCGCCTCTATTATCCCCGTGTTGATGTTGTGCTTTTCTCTTTTATATCGCCCACACTTTTGCATTTATCGACTTTGATATAATACAGATTACGGAGGTGTAGGCTGCAAATGGAGGGCATGGTTGTGGACGGTGACGACGATGAGGGTGTTGTAGGATTTGAGGACGACGGGAAGGAGGAGCGCGTTGCGGCGAGAGCGCAAACGCAGCAAACAACGAGAAAGAGGGCGCGATAGCGGAAAAAGAAGCAAAAAGTAGAACAAAAAAAAGAAGAAAATATAAAAATAAATAATAAAAATAATAATATATTTTTTTCTTCTTGGAAAGGCCATCATGTGTTGTGGCCGCTACAAGAAAGGCCAAGTAGGAAAGGAGAAAAAAAAATAAGCAGATCTGAGTTGCACCGAGGCTAAGTTGTTAACTATTTAAAACTATATAAGACAAGTTGCACCACATAAAATAGAAGTTGTACTACTTATGACTAAGTTGTACTATTTGAGACTTAAGGTGCACTGTTTTAAGACTTGAGTTGCACCATTTAGAACTATTTGAGACTAAATTATAATTTTTAAATGGTACAACTTAAATCTCAAACATTGCAACCTAAATCTTAAATAGTGTAATATAATTTCAAATAGTGTAACTTTTATTTTATGTAGTGCAATTTAATATCAAATAGTTTTAGATGATATATTTTATTCTCAAATAATGCAGCTTCATCTTCTTCTTCTTTTTTTTGCTTCTTAATCTTTTCTATAGCAGCTATGACATATGATAGCCTTTTCAAAAGAAGAAAAATATAATTTTTTTTTTTTTTTTACTAGCTACTATGCCATCTCTGTCACCGTTTGCCGCAATCGCCATTCTCGGCCCGACGCATTCCTCTTTGTCGTTTTTAAATCCTATGGCATCCTTGTCGTCGTCCACGGACACAGCCACGCCCTTCGTCGCAACCTCATCTCTACAATTTGTGCCGTTTCATGCTGACATCGACGGAGATGTAGGACGGATAGGAGAGAGGAGCTAGGTATCGATGTCGGGGCAGTGAAGGAGAAGAAGAAAGGAAAGGAAGGAGGTGAAAGAGAGTAGAAAATGACGACAAGAAAAAAGACAAAACTAGAAAAAATAAACGGGATAAGAAAAAAAGAAAAAGAAAAAAAGGTTTTAGTCAATTTATAAAAAAATTAGGTTGAATCTGTAAAATTTAAAATACTGGCATGCTTTTCAAAAAAATTCACCTGTAAATTTTTTATGCAAAAAAGTTGGAAAAAAAAAAAAAACCTAGAACCGAAAAAAAAAAAAAAAAAAAAAAACTCACTGGCCGATAGGCAACTCGGCATCGCTTGTGGAACCCTCATCGTCGTCCCCATCTCCTCCTCTCCTCTCCCAAATATCTCGCCCATTCCTCCTCCCCTTCCCCTTCCCCAAACCCTTCTCCCTCCCCTCTCTCAATGCCCACGTCGTCGGCGGCGATCATTAGCCGGCCGGAGGAGCTGACGGAGCGGCTGAGCTCCGGCGGCGGCACCCCCACGGGCGGCGGGGGCGACGGCGGAGGGGAGGAGGAGGAGGCGGCGCTGGTGAGGGCGATTAGGGAGGTGAAGAACCAGATAATCGGGAACAAGACGAAGAAGCTCCTCTACCTCGAGCTCGGTGCCGTCCCCAAAATCGCCGCCGCCCTCGTCTCCCCTGCCGCCTCCGCCGCTCTCCTCGTCCAGGCCGCCGCCGCCGTCGGCAGCTTCGCCTGCGGGGTCGAGGACGGGCGCCTCCTCTCTCACCCGGAAGAGAAGGTAACCATGATGTGTTAGCCAATATCGTTTCGATTTGCCCTGCGGGAAGGGGCATTTAGTTGTTATGATNACCGCCTCCTCTCTCACCCGGAAGAGAAGGTAACCATGATGTGTTAGCCAATATCGTTTCGATTTGCCCTGCGGGAAGGGGCATTTAGTTGTTATGATTGGATCTGCTCCGCAGTGTTTCTATTTAATTTGGCATATTTATTCTATCATTGGTATGATGTTATTGTATTTCTTATTATGAGAATTATTTGTGATGTGCAATAATGGTAGTTGCAGTTTGGAGAATGATGAGGGAGAGAGAGAGATGCTGGGGAAGTGTTATTGCAAGTGTATGGGGATGTATTGATGCTTGTCCAAAACTTTATTATGAGAATTATCAGTCCTCGCGACAAAAATAGAATCAGAGAAGACAAAGACAAAGATTTGATAACTTATATATGTTTTACTGATGTAGTAAACAATGCAGAGCTTGCGTATTGTTAGCAAAATATTAAATGGAGCATTCCATGTATGTTTCCTAACTCATGTACACTTTTATTGGTTTATATGGTTTTTTTTTCCCCCTCATCATGAAAGTTTCTTATCCCCCTTCTGAATCCAGTTACTTGAAATAGTGTTTGAAGTCACGTTAGCCTCAAGAAAATCTAAGTCAGGCATTTGTAAGAATTGATTGAATTCTAGGGAAGTAGGCAGTCGTTGACCTTTTGGATTCCTCATGGATGAAATATTGAATTTTGTCGTTTCCTTCATTGCCATGATGGAATTGTAGAGGTATTGCTTTTCTTTTCTTCTTTTTTTTTGTGTTTTTCAATCTTTAGTGGATGAAATGCTGAATTTGAAATTTACATGATTGGCTAAATGCCAATGAATCATAGTCCTAGAGCCCATGCTATGTAGTTTTTACTTGAAATAAATAAAGGATTTGAAAGGAATTGTGGGATTCCACTGAATGTGCCAAAACTGTGTCAAGGATAAATGCTAATCAATGCGGCGATTTTGATCTGTAAGGCAGCTTGATGAATTTTATTTATGGGAAACTAATTAGACAGAGAAACTTAAGTATAGAAAATGATATTAAGTAGGATGTTGGAGAATTTAGTACTGAGAGGGTTTCAACTAATGTGTACACTATTACCTGGAACAGAACATGATGTTGTGCGGGTTCTGGTTCATGTACACAGCAGGCTAGTTTCTTAGAACACGATATGAAGTGGTTAGGTTAGTTGGATCAAATTTGAAAAATATCAA
Source organism: Ananas comosus (assembly GCF_001540865.1). Lineage (NCBI taxonomy): Eukaryota > Viridiplantae > Streptophyta > Magnoliopsida > Poales > Bromeliaceae > Ananas > Ananas comosus. The sequence goes on from NC_033635.1 coordinate 5,718,744, forward strand.
CCAGTTACCTTTGCTTAATGTATAATTTATTTTGTTTATTAAGATTCAGATTAGGTATATTTTCTTCTCATCAAAACCGGTTTCTTTTCCTTCATGCCACGATTCTTTTGTATTATGTTATCCAAATCAAATTTAGGAAATCTAAGTTCTTTTTTAATCTGGTTTGCCACTCTTGGCGATCTAGATTGGAACTCACCATGAATTGGATTGCGCAATCCAGATTCAACACATACTTAACTTTGACTATTATGAAGCACGCTTTTCAGTATTTGTTCATTCAGTTTAATATACGGTATTCAATTAAATTTTCTAGTGTTGAAAATATTCTGATGAGTTTGTTAAAGAAGATTCATTGATTGCTCATTTCAAATGTCCAGATATAGTGTCTTGTTGGTCAAAGTCTCACAAATGAAATTGATATCCTAGAATTAATGTTTACTATTATGTTATAAACTGATTTTTTTCTATTTACAGGTTGTGGATGCAGCTGCACGCTCTCTTAAGATGATATTTCAATCAACTGTAGCACCAAAATATGATGTTCTTCAAGAGAAAAACATGAATTTTCTTCTTTCCCTTCTGAATAGTGAGAATGAAAATGTAACTGAATTGGCTGCCACTATTATTACACACTCTTGTCAGAGAAATGCTGAACAAATGGCACTTGCTGATGCTGGTGTTCTGCAGCGACTCACCAGTCTACTAGGAGGTTTTCTAAATCAACGGGATGCTTGCCTACAATCTATTACAGCAATTGTAAAGAACAACTCCAAAGTTGCTTCTAAATTTGTTATTATGGCCAATGGAAAAGCGTTTAATTCATTAGTCGAGTTGATGAAGGATAGGAACCCACGGACAAGATTGCTTGCCTGTGTATGCTTGATTGCTATTGGGAACTCTTATCCTTATTTTTTTCGAGATATACAAACTAAGACCAAGATGATTCTCATCCTACTTGAGCTTCTTGAAGAACATGGTCGAGTTGGGGATGAGGCCCCATCAGTATTGACAAATCTCATTGCAGATAATGAGGAATTGCATAAACAAGCTGTTTCAAATAATGCTGTCGAGAAGCTTTGCAACTTTTTGGGTAAGAGCCCAATAGAAGCCCGGCGCCTCGAGGGAGTATTGCTTGCATTAGCCGAACTGTGCTCGAAGTTAGAGAACTCCAGATCTCTGCTCATGTCATTGCAGGTCTGTTTTTTTTTCAAGAAAGGTGGATCACCAAAGTAACTGCTAGAGATGTCAACAGGTCAGATTCGGGGCGGATTTTCAAAAATCCGAACCCGAATCCGAACCCGACTCCGAACTCGAGACCCGAACCCGAACCCGAACCCGACGGATTTTAAAAATCCAACCAAACCCGAATCCAACCAAAAATCCAAAATCCGAACCTGAAAATTTGAATCCGAAATAATTATTTTTTGCAATATTTCAAAATATATTACTTTAAATTTAAATTTTTAAAATACAAATTCAAATATAACATCAAATTTATATATATATATATATATATATATATTATATAATGCAAAATAAATTCGGGTTTAGGTCGGGTTCGGGTCGAGTTCTGGTTTGGGTTCAGGTCGGGTACAGTCAAAATTCATATCCGAATTTATATCCGTCATGTTTTTATTTTTGATATCCATATCCGAATCCATATCCGTTTAGCATTGGATACATCCGCTCCATTCGGGTTCGGGTTTGGATAAAATTTCGGGTATTCGTACCCATTGACATCCCTAGTAACTGCCAAGATTTTAATTCTTAATCCTAAATTGTGGTAATTTCTTGCACTTTGTTTTTGTTTGTTACAAATGGTTGGAAAGCTAGTACACGATCTAGGATTTTTTGGTGGAAAAGGAAAATTTAGGGATCATAACTACCGAAGTAACTGCAGATTCACTTGGCAATATCTTTATTTTCATGATCAGTTGTTACTTTATAACTGGTCTCTACTCCACGCATTGGGTTCCGAAGGAATATTGTTGACATTTGTTAAGACTTAAGAGTAGTATCCTTTTTATAGAGAGATTCAAGGAGAGATAATAGTAGAGATTCTATAACGATTAAATGTCAACTTAGACTTTTGTCGTTACTGTATACATTGAATGAGATACCTGTGTATGCTGAAATCCTGCCAGCAGGTGAGAGACTCGCAATTTTTTGTCTGAGAGGTTTTTTCTCTTCTGCTTAGGCATATAATCAAATGCATTTGAAGCTCTCTTGGCACAATTGGAGAAAATTCACCGTGTGCCTGTAGGAAAGAAATCTCTCGATGTGCTTCGATATGACCGATCAGTTTAGGGCTATTCTTGTTTGGGTTGCGTGGACTAATTTCTACTAGATATTGATTAATTTATGTTTAATCTAATGGCTGTGTTTTAAGCCCCATAATTTGACAGATATATAAATTTTCTTGTTTATAATCTATGGCTTAAATATAAATCTTACCATATTGTGAAATTAGTGATATATTTGCCTATTCAATGTACAATCTTCAAGTTATCCAGTTTATTTGTCTATTCAATGTCTTCATTTCATTTATTTTCTCTATTAGTTTTGCTCCTACTTTGCTTTTCAGCTAAACTGAAACCAAAAGCAAACATGATGGTATTCCCAGCCGAGAAGCTGAACTTTAACTATAACTGCATTAATTTAACTCATGTCAGTTTGGTTTATTTACTTGGTTTCCACTATACTTTGCATGGTCACATTTTTTAGATGGATCATTTTCTCCTCTACATCTAGAACAAATACTTATCAGTTTGATTTGTTAAACTCCTGTAGTCTCATCTCCTGTTGTAAATATACATGGCAGCTTCTCTAAACATCCATTTAATATATGGAACCCATTCAGCAGAGCATATGTTTTCATGATTAATATCATCTTCAAGGAGCATTTAAATATGGAATTGGCATCCGCCAAAATTTTTTTAATCAGGGAATGATATGTCTGGCAGATCATTATAGCTGACCCATGGCATGTTCTACCATACTACTTTCCTGAAACCTTCATGAACCGTCCTTTTGCACATGCTTTGAGATCTTGATGACAGAAAAAGCCTCAAGTGTTTATCATATAGTTGTCATACTTTTATTGGGCTTAGTTAAACATGTTACTATTGTGGAAAATGGAAAGTCTGAATTTCATCAAATTCCTTTGCGCAAGTGCATAGAAGCTTACAAGAAAAATATTTATTTATGAGTTGTATTCCTTTCTAATTTCCTCAAGTTTTATTGATTTTTAAGTAGGCCACTTGAGATATTAGCTTTGAACAAACCAATTGAGATCTGAGCTCTTGTTGATAGGTTGGCTAGATCAAGATTATACATAGCAGATAGTGGGTACATAGCGTTTGGGGAATATCAAAATGGATAGCGGATAGTGGGCACTATAACCGCCGATATGAACCTGTGACCGCCCGCTTCCCAAGGAGTCACCCATTCTAGAACTACTCTAGTCTAGCACCTTAACCTTCTTAATCTCTTGGGCCTAGCCACCTTCCAAAATACTATAGCCGAGTTAAGAGAGTTAGTCCTATTACATGTTATATATATGACTATTCCAAATCCTGCGATGTCACATTCCTCCCTCCTATAGGCCTTGACATCTTTGTCAAGCCCTAGCACGCTTAACTCTCTTAACCTATACGGTATACGTTACATATATGACTATTCTAAATCCTAGGGGTGTCACGTTCCTCCCCCATTAGGCCTTGACGTCCTCGGCATGCTCAAATACACTCACAAGCATTAGGCGATATGAGACTCGTCTCGCTAGCCTTAGCTGACCTTGTGGGAAGCTGCGCTCCACCCACAACGGTCGTTAGTCGAGGAGCCGCGCTCTACCCGCTCTATATTCCTAACTCAGCATCTCACACTTCCGGCTGGTGATTAGCTCTGATATCAACTGTGACGCCCTACTTCCCAAAGGGTCACCCATCTTAGAACTACTTAGCCTTAGCACGCTTAACTCTCTTAACTTCTTGGGCTAACCACCGCTCAAAATGCTATAGCCAAGGTAAGAGGTTTAATTTTATTATACGTTATATACCTGACTATTCCAAATCCTGAGGGTGTCACAGAACTCATAGCTGGATTTATAATAAATTATGTAAATGATTATATTTCTAATTGCATTTATATTTAAAACGATAGCAATAACATATTAGTTCCAAATATAGAAGTATGACACTTTCAATTGCTCTACATTTGTATTCCAGATAATGTTTCTACTTAGCATGGTGATCCTTCTTAGCTGTGGTGACCCTTAATGGCCACCGATAAACCTATGTTGTTGCCATGTTGCTTTTCTCCCCACTCGAATAAAATCATGATTTTTCTCATTCGTTTGTAATAAGAAATATGATTGAATAGTTCCTCTGGTACCCACTAAGTACTTTGTTTCTTCTATTAGGGCAGTTTCTTTAGAGTTTAGTGATTTTAGAATTTAACCAATCTACCTAATCTTATGAAAATTGAGGTCTAAAATGGACCTGATTGTTGTCCCGCTATAGCGGTTACTATGATCTCAGTCAGCTATGTTTTATGTTTAACAGCATAACATAGCGTGTACCATTTAAAACTGCTATAGATACTGTAGCGGCTACTATTTAGAACATTGGACTAGATTTGATGAATCCCCACATTCATATTTTTGAGTCCTACATTGAAAAGATTTTCTGACATAGAGACTTCAATAGATTTTTGTGTTTTAACTAGAATCAAGAATTTTATTGTGGCTTAAGCTGTTTCTAGTTGTTATTGATGTTTTCCCCTAAAATGAACTGATTTCTGTCCTTTGAAATTTCAAAACAGCTTGATGACAGCATCTTGAAATCAGTCCAGTGCAACATATTTTGATCAACATATGGCAAATTTGTCCTCTACCAACATTATTTCTGTGCCTTAGTTCTCTTCCTTGATATGCTGGTACAGGTTTCACACTTAATTGTTGATGCACTGAAGCACGATAATGCTGATGTTCGTGTTGCAGCTTGCACCTGTATAAAGAACATTTTTCGCTCGCTAAAGGTAGTTATTCTGAATTGAAATTTCTTCTTGATTTCATGCATTTCTAGGGAATATTATCTGATAGATTTGATTTGCAGAACCTTAGCGCGGGCAATTTTTCCAGTGACTCTATTGTTGTTACCTTAATCCAGCTTTTGCATGATCGATGTACTTCTGTACAGGTATGCATAATTTGTTACTAATTATTATTATTATTTTTTTATAGATTAAACATATTATCTTATGTCTTTATACCAATTATATTTGTGAGTATTGTGCCTATATGACCATTTTGTGTATATTCATATACTTTCTTGGGCCCTATAACACTGCAATTTTATTTTATTGACTAACATGGCATGTCTTTGTCTCTAGACCGAGTTACTGTTACTTGTAGGTCTATTTTGATAGCAACCTATTATGTTATACTGTTCATGCTGTGTCTCAGATCAAGTGACAATCTCACCGTCCTTATTTAGTTGGCTTCTTTGATCCACATGGAAGCATATTTGCTTCCTAGGGTGAAAGACTAGTGGAAGCCTGTAATCTACTTGGGAAACATTGTCACTTAGCCAAAAGAAGGAAAGGGAGCCCCAGAATATACCTTTTTCTTTACCAGTTGATTATATTCTTCTTTTTTTTTGGTTGGGAGGAAGGAATAAGTTTCTTTATATTTATAATATTATATTGCAATGTTTGTTTAAAGCGGCAAAATTTTCTGGTTGCTATATCTGCTCATCTTTGGTCTTCTTAAGCTCTCAAAAAGCAAGTGAAAGATTGTTTTTTTGTTGGATCATGTAACTGATTTAAACTATCCAGAGTTATGTCAATATCATAGGAAGCTATTTTTACTTAGAAGCAACAAATTGAGCCATAAGCGGGCAGTTTTGTTCAGCAATTTTTCATGCTTGCAGGTGTTGTAGATAAAAAAATAGGGCTTTGTTCCTCTTTTTGACATCGTAAAATTAATAGATTGAATAGGAAAACCAAGTGAAATTTTTGTTGATCTATGATGTTGCAAAATTAAATGCGCTATTGTATCTATTTCTGAATTTAAATGGTGCACAATTCTTAGTCCTAGCTCTGATTTTGGCTTTTTTATACCTCCTAATCACATCATCAGGTTATTTGGTTGCTTATTTGGTGCATTACTGAGGGTTTGCATGGCACTATTGTTGTGTAATCTTCTTGACACGTTTTCTTGCTGTTTAAGTCTGACTTTTTTTTTTGTGAAGTTGAACTGAAGATAATCTAATCTTTATGCATTCATAATAATATATGTTAGGAGAATACATTTTCCTTAATTTATAGAAAATATGCTCAATATTGCATGGTATGTTTTTTAATGGGTAAAAGCATGGACAGTCCCTGTATATCCAACTATTGTGACTTGGTCCTTGTACCTTTTACATGAACACTTTAGTCCCTGAACTTAAATGTCTGATTGTTTTTAATGCTCAGGAACTGGAGGTGCAATATATGTAAAAGTTTACATGAACACTTAGTCTCTGAAATCCCATCCCATCCCCTCCTCCTCCCACTTCACACCCCCCCACACCACACACCA
>NC_033635.1:5725341-5753362 GCF_001540865.1 Ananas comosus
CACCCAACAACCCAAAGAAAAACACCTATTTTGTCTTGAGAGAAGTCTGGTTGGTTATAGTGCTCAGGGATTAGAGGTGCAATATATGTAAAAGTTAGGGACTAAAGTGTTTAGCTTGAAAGTACAGGAACTGAGTTGCCATATAATATCCTATCCGTACATTTTACCCTTTGTTAATTATATTGTATCATCTATTTCATGGCATTTGGAGAGTCTCAGCCCAATAGGTTTGCCCTGCTTCAAATAGGTAACCCTGACTTCAAGGACTGATCTCATGCCTTATGCTATTTCTGCTCGTTTTATCAACACCATCAAGATGGAAATCCAATAAATGACACCCAGCACAATCTTCCCTTCATAAATTGCTTTTTTCCCCCTTCTCTTGCATCACTACTCTCTGTTCTCTTCATTGGCTCTTATCCATAATAATTTTCATACCCTCTTTGTGTTCTTTTAGTTTCTAATCAGATTGGTGTGCCCTTCGAATTGGCTACCCCAAGTGAACATCTCTGCCCTACAACCTTTTGAAACGTATGATCTTTATAATTAGGCACCCCTACCAACCCTGCCCAAGTATATCATGGAATGGGTTTGCTTAAAAGCGCTTAAGATAAATGCGAAGTTTGATCAGGTGCGTGTATGAAGATTAGTTTCGGTAATCTAAGACTCTTGAGTCTCACAGTTCCTCTGTTTTGTTTTTTTCTAATCATGCATTTTATGTGATGGAGTGTGCCCGTGGATGATGGAATGCTCACTATCTATACATCTGCAAGGTTTGTTTAGCAACAAAAAGCAAAAATTGGTAGTAAACCTTTTCTGCTTCTTTGTTTTCTTGGAAAAGATGTCATTGCTTCTTCTGTCCGGGTGCATAACAAGCTAAATAACGAAGACAAAATTAGAGAAGTCTATCCACCAGAGCATCCAATCATATAGAATTTGTGTGTAAAAGAAAAATGACAATGGTATCAAATGAGGCCTTATTGTGAACTTGTGGCCATGAAATGGCTAGTATGGATTTACTTGCTTTGGAGATCTTGTGTATGTCTTTTCTTTTGCTGTTTGAACTGCTATTGTACAAAGACACCCTGAACTAGAGCTATTTAATTCATATAGGGGAAAAAAAAAAATGTATAAAGACACCCTGAACATTAGCTCTCATGTAAACAGCTGTCTGAACTTCCGATTTTGGCATTTTGACCCCATAAACTTTATCAAATAGTTCAATAGGTCTCTCTGCTCAGTCAAAGTTACTAATTACATAGCTTTTTGATCAGATGTTGTGGACAAAATTTGAAGACTTCAAAATGTAAAGAAACCTATTTTTTATTTTTATTTCGATAATAACCATGAGAATTGAAGAATGGGGTGAACATAACTTCGATTTTTGTTTCTTGTTTTATATGTTAAAATAGAAAAGTTTTGTTTTTTTTTTTTTTTTGTTTGTGCATGCGTGCATGCATGCGTGCGTGTGTGGGTGCGCGCGTGTCATGCATGTGTGTTTTGAAGCTTTATATATATTTAGCAACATTGAAGAGAGGGGCCTACTGAACTATTTTATAAAGTTAGACGGTCTATTTGCGAAATTTAAAATTCGGGTACCTGTTTGCAGAGAAACTGAAGTTCTGGGAGTCTCTGTGCATTTTTCCCATTCATATATATTGGTATTTTCCTGCTGATGTTGCAATTTTAGTGTTGTTGCCTGTTTATTGCTTTTTCTCTGAGAATCACGTTTTTAATGTATAATGACTTGTTGCGAACCATTTTAACTGTGTAAGAAGTTTGATTTTTGGCAAAAGTACCTGTAGTAGTATTTGAAAAATTAAAATTTTCAATTTGGTAAGAACTTCTTGTCTGAATGCTTTTCTGATTTCATTGTTGCAGTTTGCTGCCCTTGGTGCTATTTGCAATGTGTCTGTCAATTTTACCACTAGAAAATCTTCCTTTTTTCAATATGGAGGTGTCTCGCAGCTTATTCAATTATCCAAGTCTATGGACTCAATACTGAGGTTGAAATCTGTGTCGGCTCTTCGGAATCTTATGTTCCTTCTAGATAGAAAGGATAAAGACAACATTCTTATTGAGCTATCTGTACCTATGCTAATGAGCCTGATATGTGGTAAATTCTGATATTTTCATCATAAGCTTTATAAGGACCTTCTACATTATTTGATCTTTAACATGCATGGCTAAAATTGACAATTGACATTATATTACAGATGATGAACATCTTATTCAAGAGCAGGCCTTGACACTAGTCGGCAACTTCGTCGATGGATGTGGTGACTCTATAAAGCATCTCTTTGCTGAAGACAACGAAATTCTAAATGTTATTTCGAGACAATTATGCAATTCATGTGCTCCTGGAGTATGTATACAGGTTGGGTTTCCATTACAATTCTCCTCTTAATTAGGTACCTGCATTTATTGTACATAAAGGTTCTTGCTTTTCTTTGGGCCTCCCGTCCATTATATAAAAATGTTTAAGAAGCCAGTTTAAATTGGTTCATTTTTCTGCTATTAAAATAAAGAACAGTACCTGCGTAAAATTTGACTATCAGTCTCCTTGCAGTGTTTGCTATGTTGAATACCAGAAGGAGACTTGCTGAGAAGTCAATTTTTAAGTCCTTGTTTCTTCACTTCAGGGCACTTGGAAAGGCTTCTATGTAGATGATCCACTTATTTCTATTTGTCTTTTAAAACATATTATTATAGCAGTGAACAGTCTCTCTCTCTCTCTCTCTCATGCAGGTAACAATATTTAGACATAAGTTGTTAGTGATATCATCTTATCTGTTTCCTTTCAGGGCATGTTTGCACTTAGCAATATTGCAGCTGTGAATGAATCCCTTAAAGCAGCTGTTATGAATTGTGTCATTCCGCCAGAAACAGATAACAGTACCCCTTTGTTTATCCTCAAATTTCTGCAGAACAAGGATAAGTCATTGCGGGTGGCCTCCTTGTGGTGTATACTGAACCTGGTTTACCCAGGCTGCGAGAGCTCCTCTTCCAGAATTGCAAGACTAAAGGACGTTGGAATAATTTCTCAATTAAATACTATGGTCAACGATCCCTGCTTGGATTGCAAGGTCCTTTTCATTTGCATTACATTTGAGATGTTGTCACATATACCAATGCAAAATTATCTACTTATATCTTCGTGCAAGATCTGAATTCTCATGCACAGGAACAGGACAGTAATTAATCTCAAATATTTTCATATTTTCTTATATATAAATAATTTAAATTATTAATAATATGTAATATATAAATAGATTAATAATATATTGCAGTATATAATTTACTAGTGAGCGATCGTAATAGAAAAAAAAAGAAATTTGATTTATTATAATTGGTAAAAGCATTAGATAGTTATTGGTACTTAATTACTGTGGCGCTTTAGAGAGTGTTTATCAATCCAATATATATATATTGTTAAGATATAATTTTAGATAAACATAGATAATGAGTAATCTTAAGATATCAGAGAGCTAACTTTCAGATGAAATCTCATGAATGATCTTATTACATGTTAAAAACTAAAAAGAAATTTAAAGTTAGTGAGTTCAGTTGCAAATAGGAATTCAGAAAACTATAAAGTTACTGTGGCGCTTTAGAGAGTTTTTATCAATCCAATATATTTATATTGTTAAGATATAATTTTATATAGACTTTCAGATATAATCTCATGAAAGATTTTATTACATGTAAAAACTAAAACGTAAAAAGAAATTTAAAGTTAGTAAGTTTAGTTACAAATAGGAATTCAGAAAAATATAAAGTTGCTGTGGCGCTTCAGAGAGTTTTTACCAATCCAATATATTTATATTGTTAATATATAATTTTAGATAAACATAGGTAATGAGTAATCTTAAGATATTAGAGAATTACAGACTTTCAAATATAATCTCATGAAAGATTTTAATACATGTTAAAGTAAAAAATGATTTAAAGTTACTGAGTTTAGTTACAAATAAGAATTCAGAAAAGTATAAATATTTGTGTATAATCTTGAGATTGCATATAGTTCTACATATTTTAAATAATGACATGCTATGAATTAAAGAAGATTTTATAAATCTAATCTTTTTTGTATTTAAGTAGAGTTATGATTACAGATGAATTCAAAATTTAAATATTATCTCTTGAATATCAGATTACTATGAAATAATAGTTTACACAATTTTTAAATTTTAAGGTTGAGTGGACTTCATTGTCTGACTTAAAATTTCTCTATTTTTTATGAATTATATTATATTAGATCACCTTGTTCTTAGAAATGCATCTCTTTCTTAAAAAAAGAAAAAGAACCTTTGAGATTCAGACGAATTATTTTTATATGAAAATGAACCTTTAAAATTTGTGCATTGGGTGAATTACACAGCTCACCAAACTCTCTCACTGAGATCTCATTGAGGAGCTCCTCAATGAAGTCGCACAATACAAAACCAATTTCCCCCCATGAATTTAGATCACTCCCCAACTGAGATAAGGGTAACTGTACTTTTGAGTGGCTTACATGAAAATTCAGATTTTAAATGGGTATAGATGTAACTATATGAATGTGTAGGGTTATAATGTTTATTTGACAGTTTGGTTATTATTTGTTTTAATAATTTAGCTTTCAAATGCAGCTTCGGGTAAGGATGGTGCTAGAGAAGTGTTTGGATATCAAAAATAGTCAGAACGATCAGTAATGTCAGCTGAAGTTCTGCTTCGTAAAGCCAGCTGTGAAAGAGTGACCTGAGATGCTGGAGAAAACATTAGTTGGCGATACACATTTTTGTGTGGGAAAAAAATAGCCAGCACTTTGAGAGGTTTTGTATGAACTTAAGCATCGAAGCATCTCCTCCTTCATCCGGGTTTTCGCTGGAAGTGATGAGGGACTTCGAAAGGTTTCCTATGAACTTTAGCATGAACGCATCATAGACTTCATCTGGGTTTATAACAGAAGAGAGCTTTCGAAGATCAGCTTCACTTTATCCCACTTTCCGTTATTTGTCGATGTTCTTTTGTATTTCTTGATCGAAGTTTTGACTGGAACTTTATGGATGAGATGCTAAAATGGCACTTGCCGCCATCTTGTTGTTTCTGTTTTCGTGTTGTAAATGTCTGGAACTATGGGACCGAAGGAATACTCGTCCAGAGGAGTACTCACTGCATAATTGTAAATTATCTTTGCTGAATGCACTGATTGTGCTGACAAGAAGTGCGGACCATCAGATCCTAAGTCTTGATTGGTTTCAGATTTGTAAATTTGATTTTGTGCAGAAGAAGGCGAACCTGTAATCTGTTCAAACCTGATGTGGACAACTGAACATCCACGCAGAGCGTACTGATCTTTTCTCTGTGTTGTGGTATGTCAGCATGTTAAACTCTCTCAATTAGAGCAGTAAAAGAATCTGATAAACACTTTGTTCCTCATTAAGGAAATTCATGGGTTGTAGGATCTGAGTGAATCCATTCTTTGTGTGGTCATATTTGCTGCAGTTTGTTACATTCTTGTTTCTGATGACCAGATTATCAACATGTTGTGTAGTGAGCATATCTGGTAATTGTTGTGTAGTGAGCTGTACGGAGATAATTTAAACATCTTGAATTGAAAATGTAGTGCACTTTTGGGTTTGCTAAAAGGAGTGTGTGGGCCTTCAGGGCTTAGGTTGGTTATCCCATTTGTCTATAAACAGTAGAACTAGGTTTGTTTTGGTCATATCTATGTGTCTTTTTATTCCGATGATTTATTGTATCTTAGTGGTGAGTGTCTGCCCTTCCATCAGATATACTTTATTTCAGGTTTTCTAACCTGCTGGGTTTCTAAGATTTGATGAATTCATGAGAATTTGCTTCTTGACTTGGATGCTACGAAGGAAGATGTCAGTATGGAAAGCTTAATAAGTGATCTTTGAGCAGATCCAAAATCTGTGGAAAATCTGCTGTTTGCAATTTGATTTTTTGGAGAGAAACATTGAAGTCCCGAGCCATGTTAACTTACAGACAGATATGAAGATTGAATCAACTAATGCACCTGCTCTTTTTGTTCATATTATTTGTTTGGAGCTGCAATTGTTTCTTTGTTAGAAAGAAGGAAAAGGATTGTGTTAACAAGCAGGGGCAAAAGGCCAAATATTTGTTACCTGTAATATTTTGTGGCTCGTGGCCTAAAGTTTCTTAATTAGTTAGTTGAGATGTACTACTGATTAAACTTTCATAGACGTTTTCACTTCCGTACTCTTTTGTGCTTTCTTTTCGTTTTTCCTTCCAGCTTTTTATTATACTTTAAATTTTGTAGCAATATTTAAGATGAAAATGCTAGTTTTCCGCCTTAAAAAAAGGAGATACAGATTTTACACCTCTTATCTTAAAAGTCCACAAACCCTTAAGGGTAAAAAAAAGAGTTGATCCCACAAATGTATGTATAATAATGATGGTGCAAGATTTAAAATCCTTTTGGGATGTACATTTGTCGGATCAGAAAATACATTTCTGGATGATCAAGAGATTCAGAGTTTTGATGACAAAGAGATTTGATGACTAAAATAGATGACTGAGAGATTTGATGATTACGAGATTCAGTAAAAATGTGCAACTCGAACAGAGAAAAGGGAAGCAAAAATTCTGAACATGAGAAGAGAAGAAACAGAACAGCACAGATCAGAAAAATACATTTCCTCACGAATATATTCGTCAGAAGGGATTATAAATTCAAATCTCAGCAATGGAATGTATATCCTTCATCACTATCCCATGTGAAATTCATTGTCTCAAGAATACGAATAAATAAACGGATCACCTATTTGGTATCAATTTGAACGCTTTTATGCGTAATGGTTCAGCTTTTGTATCTTCAGCGTAGTGTTCTAGAAATTGTCATCTCATAAACTCAAACCTAAAACTTGAGAGTCAGTAGTTCAACAAATTCTTCGTTCGATTACTCCCTTGATGAATGCTAGAGTAGATGTTTGATGCCATCCGAGCCATCTTCCGTCGAGAGAACGGGGTGTAAAGTGAGCCCTCTTGTTCGACCAGGAGCAGCTCCTCTCAGAGAGGACAAGTCGAGCACAAATCTATCCAAATGGAATATAAGTGTTAAAGAGCGAGCTTGTTGTAAAGAGATTGAACCATAGTACGGTAATCCAAACCATAGTTACTTACAAGCTACCGGCTGTTGCTTCCGTTTCGCTAGTTTCAATTTGCAAGAGAACCTTTTGTTCGGTTTCAGATAATGCATGACACGAGAGCACCTTCGAGTTCTTCATAGCTACGCGAATACGTAATCATTTTAATGAGAAAACATCTCAACGAGAACGAATATTCGATAATCCAAGGCATGCTACTTACGTGATTGACAAGAGGCGTCAAAATTGTCATCCAAAGCAAGTATTTTCTACAAGAGATAAAAATCCATTAGAAATACGTATTGGAAAGATGAGTAGGGATTAGGCACCGCAGCGCAATAAAGTACAAGTAATGCACCTTAAAGTTCTCGTAACATATTTCTAGGTCATCGTTCACCAATAGGTGATCGAAAAGGCCTGGGAATTTTGCCTGCTCAAGCTCCGTTTTAGCGTTTCTCAGTCGCTTTTGGATTTGTTCTTCTGTTTCTGTTCCTCTGTATAATCAAAAGGAACACTCTTACACTGAATAACTGTTTCCGAACTTTAGTATAGGGCACATTATAACATTTTTTTTACGGCATACCTTGCTCGGAGGCGCTTCTCGAGTTCTTCAAATGCCGGGGGGCAGATAAAGATGAAGATCGCTTCAAGAGCGCTAGCCCTTACAGATCTAGCTCCTTGAACATCAATGTCGAGAATACACCTCTGCAATTAATCGAGAACTCAGTGAATAGACCGAATCATCTCGCATAAAATAAAAGCACGGTAAATCGGAACTTTTAGGTCGCCACACCTATATGCTCATGTTCGACGAATATTACCTTTCCAGCATCCGTAACTGCCTCAACCGCTTCGACACTCGTCCCGTAGAGATTTCCATGAACAAGAGCGGATTCAAGAAACTTCCCCTCCCTTATTTCTTTCTCCATCACACTACGTTCGGCGAAGTGATAATGGACTCCGTCTACTTCCTTCTCCCTCGGACCGCGGGTCGTGTGGCTAACGGAGAATCCGTATGTCGAAGGGAACTCCTTCATGAGTTTGGCTATTATGGTTCCTTTACCGACTCCGGAGGGACCGCTAATAACAATCGGCTTCGGGCCAGTACCTACGACCCCTTTGCTCCAGGCAACGACCTCAGTGCCGGTAATCTTCTTCTGCTCTTTAACAAACGGCGTGTCCACCTAACAATTTCAATGTAGATCAGCATTAACATTCGTGGATTAATAAATTTCACGAAGAGCAAAGCATGTAGAATTATTAGATAGAGAGGAACTAACAATTTTTAAATCTCTTGTACATGGTTAAAATTATAAATAAAAAAATTGCCACATCAAGAAAGCCAGTCTCATTCAAGACTGATTTTGCCGCAAATTAAGAAGTAGATGAGATCTTCATATACTGCTTTTCGAACGGCTATTTTAAGAACAAACTCAGTTCCTTGGGAAAGATCTCTCATAAAGTGCATAAATAGCTCAAGAGGGCCGCAGAATGCAAACAGTGAACTAGATTATCAATGGTTCCAATAATTTGGAGGCCGTTAAACAAAGCAAAAAGTTGACCACGTATTAGCGATAGTCCTAATCAAGGGAAAAGTCTTCTTAGGGACTAAAATATTAGCGGTTGTTGGAATTCTATGCTGCTGACAAAGAGAGAATTACATCTTAACAAAACACGGTCGTAGCGCATCGGATTTCAAGAATAGGTGAATAATCCAGAAGAGAAATAAGCTTTCGAGGCTCAAACCTCCAGAAACCAGGTGCAATCATCGACTGTCAATTCCTTCTTAACAATCAAGATTCGATCGCTATTCGAAACAACAGCCGAGTGGCCGCTCGATAGAGTCGGCGCCGTACCCAGCACGGTAGGAATCGACCTGTCAGTTAATTTAACAGATAATTAGACGGCGAACTACGAAGAGAGATTGTTAACGGCCGGAAGGGAAAAACGGAAGTAAAGCATCCTACCATTTCCCAGTGGATTTGTCAAAAATTTTTACGGTAATCGACAACTTGGCCTCATCGGCAGATCCTCCAACAACAACATACTGTGTATACATGAATGAGTAAAACAATTACTTTAGCCGAACAATGCGGTTACGGTGGCGAAGGACGAAACAATTGATTGACTCACTATCTTATCGCCGACGGTCGTAGCCGTCCGGTTGCCTTGCGAATCGAAATCAAAGCTGTCTAGAAGAAACTCAGGCGCCTCTTCCCCCTGCCAACAAGATCAAAACATTTTCGTCGAATTCTCTTTTACCCGCATAAATTCGCGCTCGAGAACAGCAAACGAAACAAAACTGAAACCTCCCAAGATGTCATTAAAAGATCACAAATTTGCAATCCAACTCACCATGAAAAGTCTTGCTCTCTCCAAAGTCAACCTTCCAACCTGAAGAAGATCAAAAAGATATGTATTTTTCTTATTATTACTATTATTGTTGCATCAAATGCAGGTCAACATACAAGGAGATAGGAACAAATAACAAGAACACATCAAACTGATGCTAAAATTGAAACAGATTCGTCAACCTACATGATGTATGGCATTTAAAAGAACAGCACAACATAATATATAAGGCATGATTGGAATCAAAAGGAGAGAGCTTTTTTTAACATAAAAACCCAAACCCAGATCTCTTCAAACTCTGGATCACAAAACTGCTTCATTGCTCATCAAGTTCATTCATGATCATAGCACATGCACAAAATCAAACTCAAATGTGGCCCAACCAATGACTAAATGAAGACCATCTCCTTCAAAAATCAAAGCAAAAAAAAAAAAAAAAAAACTTGCACAAGAAAAAGAGGAAAACCCCACATCAAGAACCCAAAAACAACAATATGATAGGGAAAAATAAAAAAGAATTTAGGGTTAAAAACAAATACCCACCAAGATTTACCGGAGATCTTGTGATCCTGGGCTCTAAATTGAGAGTTTTATAGGAAGAAAAAAGGAAAAAAAAAAAAATACAAGAAAAGGTCAAAATTTTCTCGTTAAAAGGAGATAAAAACAGCAAAAAAATCTCTTCTTTTTCGCACTATTTCTCTCTTCTACAAAAATCTTAACATGTGAAACGAATCAATGAATGGGGAAATGAAAAGAACAAATTTTTTTTTTTTTTAATTTTTGTTTGTCGTTGGGTTGAGAAAACTCTGGGCCGCTTTTTATAGCGCGTTCGCGGAGGAGGAAGCTCCGCTCTCTCTTCCGCCACTCCCGGTCCGGTTCTCCTGAACCGGATTACGAAAAGAACGCCGGTTCGATGAATTTGACTCGGTTTCGCGAAATTTGATGCACAATAGGGCGCACCGTGATGGACGGCTGGGATTGATGATGGCGACGTGTGGTGGTGATCAGGGGGATGGGAAGGGCTCAAGGGAGGTGGTAGTGGTAGTAGCGTATCTCACTTTTTTTAGGGTTATTATTATAAATAAAAAGGGATTAAATATTATTTATTTATTTATTTATTTGTGCTAATTAATTAATAGGCCTAGTACTACTAGTAGATTCATTGAATTGAATACTAGTGGACTTCAATTTATCCTTCAATAATTTAGCTCATTTTTATTTTACTATCTAATTTATCAAAAAAAATAACCTTTTCGCATAAAAATTTTATCAAATTTGTAATTTTATAAAAGTTAACCATTATTTTGAAATTTACAAATTCAATCTGAATTTCCATTACGCTGACTAAAATACACTTATTTTCTCGCTCATTTTTTCTTTTGTTCTTTTTTTTTCTCTCCATCTCGCGTTGAAGGAGGAGGCGAAAATTATACTATTTGAGCAAAAGTTCCTACTTTTGTTTTATGCGTTATAACTTAGTCTTAACTAGTTTTAAATGATACAATTTTTCGCCTCAAACAGTATAATTTTCATTCAAAGAGTACCAGTTTTGTCTCAAACAAATATAATTTTCGTCTCAAACAGTATAACTTTCGGTCAAATAGTGCAACTTTCGTTCAACAAATACAATTTTCGTCTCAAAGAGTGCATTTTTTTTCTCAAAAAGTGCAATTTTCACCCAAAGAGTATAATTTTGTTTTGAATCTAGTGGAACTTCATCTTCTACTTCTTTTTTCTCTAGTTCTTGGTCAACTTCTGTTTTATGCGATGCAAATTAGTCTCAAATAGTTTTAAATGGTGTAACTTTCATTCAGTCAGTATAATTTCACCTCAAACAATGCAACTTTCACTCAAAGAGTGCCGGTTTCGTCTCAAATAATATAATTTTCGTTTCAAACAGTGTAAATTTCGCTTAAACAGTGCAACTTTCGCCCAAAGCGTACAACTTTTGCTTGAAGAGTGCAACTTTCATCTCAATCAGTATAGTTTTTTTTTTTCTGAAATAGTACAACTTTATGTTCTTCTTTCTTTTCTGGTCTTGGCATCCTATAGCAACGACGATATTAATTGTATTTCAAAGAGGAAAAAAATATTTACTTTTATTTTTTTATTTTTTTATTTTTTTTTTCTACCGTCTGCATTTTCTTTCGCTATCACGCCACACTCTAGCCCTCTACCGCAGCCACTGCTTCCTCCTGGTGTGCTCTCCTGCCCCGTCGTCCTTAAATTCTTTGGTATCCTCATCCTCGTCGCCATTCGAGGTCATATATTACGCTGCAACCTCACTTCACGCGATTTATATTATATCTGAGTCGCGTTGGCGGAGGTGTGGCCAAGGTAACAGAGTGAAGCGTGGCGTAGATGTTGGGGTTGTGGAGGACAAGGAGAAGGGAGAGGAAGCGGAGCAGAAGCGGGAAGGAGAAGGAGAGAAGGAAACGGAGAGGAGGAGGAAGACGAAAAGGGTGCGGAGAAACATGAACGGGAGTAAAAGAAGAATAATAATATTTTAATCAGTTTTCTGATAATTCGGTTCAAATCTGTAAAATTCAAAATAGTAGCACGTTTTTGTAAAAATATAAATTGGCCAAATTTTATTTTACTTTCTTATTTGATAGTATTTTTTTTTGGTATAATAGATATTAAATTACAAAGTAGTAAAATAAAAATAAGCTAAATCATTGGGTCCAAATTAAAGTTTCTTCAAAAAAAAAAAAATCTTCCACTTCAAGATGAAATTTTATTTTCAAACAGTCTTAGTCTGTATGGTTGGAATGTGTGATTTGCTGTTTTTTTGGTAATTTTGTGAATGTTAGTTACTATAAATAGATGAATATAAATCTAAATAGTTACTATAAAAATTCAAAAATTGGGAGGGTAAATAAATTTTTTTTAAAGCTTAGATAGTTATTTGTAAATGGAAAATGTTTGGATGGCTCAAGTTTAAAGCCTAATTACTTTATATTTTTTATTGAGCTTATTTTTAAAATAAATGAACGAAACATTTAGTTTTATTTTAGTCTCTCTCAAAAAAAAAAAAAATTGAAGTCAAAATATAGTTAACTGACTTAAATTAAAGAAATTAAAAAATTAAATAGTAAAATCAAAATTTTGAGACATAGCCAATACAAAATGGCCCATAGTTTAGATAAATTTTGTATACTTTTACCATTCATAAAATTTTGTACCGTAGCGATAAAATATAGTATGGTGGATTAATTTTTGGAACCAAGAATCGGTTTTCGATTATGTGATTTTTTAATTTTCAATTCTAAATTAGTAACAACTTATGTACACACTATAATGTTGCCAGTTTCGACGTGAAAGAATAAATAAATTAAACAAAAATATATAAAAACTTATTTGAATTACAGGTCATTGTTTATTTGACTATCTAAATTTTTATTTTAGTATTTAAAAAATATAAAGAAATTTTTAGGTTATATTTGGATGCCATGTGCAAGAATGATATAATAGCTAGTTACATTATGTTTAAAAGATATTTTTCAATCCTTATACAATCCATTTATATTGTTCCTTATTAGAATATATTACAGAAATTGTGACTATTTGGGTGGGCAATAAAAACTATATATGTTCATTCGGTGGGTTTGTGCGCATCTCAATGACACTTCGTTTTAAGCTCGGAGGGTGGCAGATTAAGATGGCTTGATCGATTTAAGTAATTTAATGGCTCTTCAGATACAAATTTTAAAATACTTACTTATTTTAATGAATTTATAGTTATGCAAATTTTATAAAATATCTATTAAACTATATAAAAGCTCAATGTTTAAGCTGATTTGGCATACTCTTCTTATTTTAGGGAGAGGATTTACCCTTTATTATTTTGTCTTTTTATTAAAACTCAATACTTAAATGACATGTCATGCATTGCATAACTAATTTTGAGGAAATGGTTCACACTTTTAAAAACGTACACGACCCTTCGCCTTCTCTTCACCATCCCAATTAATGCATCCACAGTCCCAATACAATTACAACCGTCGCCTCTCTTCTCCATACCGCCCCTCCCCTATCTCCTCTCGCTTCTCTTTTCTTTTTCTTTTTTTTTTCTTTTTACTCTTCTCTATTAACATCAATTTTCTCCCTTATCTTCTCCTGTGCGCTATGGTATCCCCCTCTATCTCTCTCGAACTAATGGCACCCATTAGATGGCAAGGGTTTTGTAGTCTTAATACTCCTTGGGTCGGTAGACATTGAGGTCGGCGTAGCGGGCCTTGAAGGCGGCGTCAGGGCGGCGCATGAACTTGCCGATGCGCTGGGCCATGCGTTGGCGACGAAGGCGATGGCGGGGCAAGGGCCAGTGGTGGTAGTGGCAGCAACGGCGTTAGAGATCCAGCGGAGAGAGGAAAGGAGAAGACATTGCTCTTGAGTTTTCCATCGTTCGCATTAAAAAGCAAGCGGTTGTCCCTTTCTACTCAACATAAAAATTCATTCTTTCTTCTCCCTTTTTTAAGAAAAAGTTATTAGATTTTAAACTACAAGATCCGTAGTTTTAGTATGGTTCACAAATTATTCCATGTTTGAATTAGTAAATTTATAATTTAGTTTTAAATTAAAATTGAAGCTTTAAGTTCAAATTTAGAGTTTAAGTTTTAAATTTTGAATTTGAATTTAATATCTCAATTCAAATTAAAATCTAAATTATGAAATTTATTTTAGATGTGGGGATTCTCATTAAATAATCCAATTTTATATACTATTCTATAACCATCAAATATTGGATTGGATTATTATTTATCCAATCCAATCCTAATCGCAATCGTATCCAATCCTTCTATACTATGTTATCCAGTTCAATATTAAAAATACCAAGCATGCCATAAGCGAATGATTTGTAAAGATTCAAGACAAATGATAGAGGCCCTTTGATTTGAAGAAGGGGATTTAAAGTCTAAGAATTTGAATGCAAAAAAAGAAATTGTAGATTGTAATATACATAAATAAATTTAATTAATTTTTAGTCTTTTTAATTTATATATTATATTATGTTCTCCTCACCATGATAAATATATTTTAGCTCATATATTTAGTTAATATAAAGTTGAGCTTTCTACTACTATTTTTATATATTAGAAGAATATATTTTTTAAGTTTCTTGCCCATGCTGAGTAAGAAAGTCGATAATGAAATTGTTTTGATTAATTATTGTATATATTAGTTTACTGCTATAGAATCTACTCGCCGCATCGTGCGGTTCTTACACTAGTATAAGTTAAACCTGTAAAGAGAAAGCATTCAAATTTTGTAGTAAAGAAGTCACTAATCGGCATAAATCAAGTAAATTAAAAGGTCAGGTAGTAAAATTGAAATTTTAAAGGTTAGGTAACCGAATCCAAAAGAACAATAGTTAAGATAAGTTTTATACATTTTTACTAAATTATAATTGGAATGCTTTTAATTTTACTATATAAATTCAAAATAATATGACAAAATTATGAATTTGATGATGAACTATTGTGTAGATTTTCTCATTTATTTGGCATTAATTTTACAAAATATTCATACTAAGATATGTTAGGGGCCGTTTGGTTGCATGTTGTTGTACTGCAGTTGTAACTGCATGCAAATACAAATTCGATGTTTGGTTTGATATATTTAAGTCCAACTGCTGCAGTAGAAACTGCAGGAGGAGGCCCAACTGCAGCACTTGGAGGGAGTAATTTTAAATAAAAAAGGTAAAAGATAAGCTTACCTGCTCAATTATTTTTTAAACATTTTTGTTTTTTAACATTAGAGGTAATCTCACCATCATATATATAAAATGATAAAATTTTAAAAATTATTTCTCAACTACAGGCAACCAAATAAATTATTTATACTTACAGTACTTTCTACTACATCCAACTGAACAGGATGCATGTAGCTGTAACTGCTATATTTTCAACTGCATGCATCTCTAACTACATTACATTTATAATTATATCTAACCAAACGGTTACTTAGTAACATAAATATAACAGCAACTTAAGTATAATTCAATAAAATGAAAGTATATTGATCTTATCACTTGAAGAAACAAATTAAGATTTTATTGATACCATGATATTCACAGAGATTGAAAGTCAAGAAAAAATACATTATAAAGGGAAGAGGAAGAGGAAAGGGGAGCGACAGCTTCGGAGAGAAAGGGGCAACAGTGGGGCGATTGAGGTGGCCAGCGTAGTTCCACCCTCGGGTGGGAACGGCTGTTAGCGGGTTATCCGTGGATAACCCGCTAAGCCTTAGCCCCTTTTTTGTTTAGGGAACAAGGGGGGGATAACCCCTTATTCCCCCTCTGGTTCCCCAACCAAACGGTGCCATATGCATGAGTGCAAATTCAAAACACATTTACATATGCACACACATATATTTATAAATTTTATGCTCATTCAATAAATCAATTTAATTTATTTAAAATGTTGACCAGGTAATCGTCTATAAGTAAAGGTGTCAACAAGCAGAACACGAGCGAGTTGGGCGGCTCGCGTTTAGCTCGTTTAATAAATGAGCCGAACACGAGCTTGCTCGTTAAAGTATCGAGCCAAAAAATTTAGCTGGCCACCGAACAATAAGTTAAATGGATTATATTAGATATATATAAAAAAATAAATTTATAAAATCTTATCCACTAAATTTTGATCTAATGATTGAAACGTTATATATAAACGAGTCTTTTTATAATTGAGCTCGGCTTTATATTTTTTTTTGGTAAAAATCAAATAATAAAAATATATACATAATATATATAATTATTTAATATATATGTAAAAATATAAATTAAATAAATTATATAAATATAAAATATATGTATTCGAACTATTATCAAGCCGCACACGGGTGACTTAACCCAGCTCATGTTTGGTTCGTTTATTAAACGAGCTGAAAACTTCAGCTCATGTTCGGCTTGTTTACTAAACGAGCGATTCAATCTCGAGCTCATTTCGAGCTGAACACGAGCTGACTCGTGAACAACGAGTTGGATTGCCACCCCTATCTATGAGGTTGGAGGTTTGAACCCTATATACCTACTCTAATACTCATTGGATTTAGAATAATCCTATATATGAAATATAATAGGGCTACACTTATTAACCCACCTATAATATTTTGGACGGTGATTAGGTCCTAAAGTTAAGAGGGTTAAGTATAGTAGAACTAAAGCAATTCTAAGATGGGTGATTCTCCTGGAAAGCAGGGTGTCACAATTTATATTAGAGTCAATCACCAATTGAAAGTGTGAGTTGAGTCGTGACTGACCTACAGTCCATACAGCGGGTAGAGCGCGACTCCCCAATTGGCGACTCCCCGATTGGCGACTATTGTAAGTGGAGTGCGGCTTTCTACAAAGTCGATTAAGGCTAGAAAGACGAGTGTCACATTACTTGGTGTTGTCTGCTTGAGCCTGACAAGTACGTTAGGACTTAAAGGAGAGACATTAGGACTTAAAAAGAGAGGAATATGCTACTCTTGAGATTTAAAATTGTCCTATATACAAAATATTGTTAGGAAAATATCACACAAAAAATCTAATTGTGATTAGAAAACTAGTTTTGTGATGAAAATAAATAAATCAACTTACAGATGAGCGCTAAAAACCAAAAGTTGTTGAAGAAAAAGAATCAAACGTTTCGATTCGACCGGAAGCGTGCGAGGCACTGTTCTAAGACGTATTCCCGTTCTTCGTGGGGAATTAACCAGAAACAATGCCCCAAGGTACGATTGGAATTCCTTCTCCTACCAGTATGAAAGTTGAAGAGATCGACGGAAAAATTAACTTTCAACACCCGATGACGAATGAATTAAATAAATAGATGAAAGTAACAAAAAGCATCACAGAATTTTCAACTAAAATATTTCTTTAGAGGATTTTGAATTGTCCCCCACTAAATATAATATAACTAAAGCTCTTAATTCAGCGATAGCGTTTTTAACGATGGTTAATTAGACTCAAAAAATTAAAAGAATTAAGCGTGATAGGATTAAAGTAGTTCTAAAATAGGTGGTCCTTAGGAAGTGAGCTAGATGGGATTTATCCAACTAAAAAAAAAAACGTTAAAAGTGAGAATCAAAATGGTGCCACCAATTTCGGTTCCTAAAATTTTTTAGTCAAAATTGTCTTTCTTGGTTCAATTAACAAGTTTTCTTGGTTAGGCTTCAGTGCGCTCAACCTGTTATTTGATTTTTTTTTTTTTATAACGACAGACATTCGCTCTAGTTGGAAGCCAAAAGGTTTATCAGAACACTCAATTGACGCATACCTTCCTTTCGTACCGCTGGATTTCACTTTAGAATACTTTAAAATGCAAAATCCAACAAAAAAAAAAAGCATCTGAAAAGATGGGTCTGATAGAAAGATTTATCTAGTGATTGATATGTGCTTTTATAGCATGCATGTTTCTTATACGAATACGAGTAGAAATGAAAAAAAAAAAAAAAAAATTCTACCAAGATGATAGAAGAAAGAGTATTATTAGGTTAGATCCAAAGATAGGTATAGATCTCAATCAATGCACTATAACATAGGCATGACATTTTAGATATACAGAGATTCCTTGTCAATAAGACAATGCCCTATTCGAAGCAGCAATTCTTTGGATGATTTGTTTAATTACACCTTCATTGATAAGAATTTCTATGCATGCGCCGCCCAACTATATATTTAGCATGTTGGAACGCGCATGGACCCTCTTGTCCTCTTTTGACGTTACCCCTCCCTCATCTCGTGAAGCTCATGGTTTAGTACATCCCCAGCATGATCCCCTCCCCCCCCCCCTTCATTTGATTATTTCTATTTTGGCATGTATTTTACTAATAAAATTATAAACTCTCAATCTTGTTTTATTTGTTGTCATTGTACTGTAAACGAAATAACTCGTTGGGCCAAATCTATCGTCTCAAAATTGTTAATTCAATTTATTATTTATAGGAATGCTCAGCCTCTTATATATTCATGTGCTATGAGTTTCACATCCGACGCACTACAACAAAAACGGTATATAGTAATATTTTTAAATATCGGTATATGTCAAAAAAGATGTTGCTGGTTAAATTTCTAATACTCTTTAAAAGTGTTGCTATATGTGGAGTCGCTATATATGGGGTTGCCTAGATGTTTGACGCTCACTCTTCCAGCAACCTGTGACGGAGAAACACGTAGCGATCATAACCCTTTACGGTCCCTGCGAGACTCTCGCGGCCGAATTCCAGGCGCTGGAACCCTACCTCGTAGGCTGCGGCGGCGGAGGAGGAGAAAGAGAGATGGTGATCATTTTTTTTTTTTTTCTTTTCTATTTGTAATCGGACTGATTGGATTGTGTGGGGTTGGTTGAGGAATTTTTTATTTTTGGTTGGATTGGACTTTATATTTGGCCTTAGTAGATTTTTTTTAGAAAAATTAAAATAAATGTGACGCTTACACAAAAAAATTCTAAATATGTGTCTCTATAATCTAATTCTGTTGTAGTAACATGGGAATATTATTAGCCCTGAGGTGTTACAACTGTATTTCAGCCTGCAAATGCCCAAATCAAATACAGTTGGAAATTAATACAATATTTGGGAGAGTAAATTTTGATTTGAGGTAATCTTACTTACCCAATCATCCATTGCACAAATACTAAATACCGAAATTCTTTGGAGAGTGCATGTCCAATATATATAAAATAGCCAAATCCGCAAATTCAAATTTCAGCTACAAGTAACCAAATAAAAATTATTTCTTGCTCTGCATTACTTTCTTATGTATATACTGCTAAACGGGTTAGATTTAAACTTGACTACTGTATGTTTAACTGCATGCGTCACTATTTTCCATATTATTTATAACTAGCTCGAACCAAACGATACCTAAGTGTACACTTTGGCATTTTGTGTTCACCACATAACAGTCCAATTAATATTTACAACTACCAGCTAATTATTGGTTTGTTTTCGTAAGTGAAATCAAATATCTCTGTATAATTTTATCCTAATTTATTATTCAATACGGTTAGCCAACACTAAATAGTAAAAGAATTCTAAGGAGCTATTTGGTTGCACATAATTACAACCGTGCTGCAGTTTTAACTGTATACATACAGATCCAATTTGATATGCGGTTTGGTGTGATGCATTTTAATCCAACTGCTGCAATCAGAATTGTGCAAGAGGATTGACAAAATCAAAAAGATAAAAAAAAAAAAAAAATCAGCTGTATCATATAGAAACGATGTTCTAATTAATTGGGCGCATGCAGCTCCAACTATAACAATTGAAGAGAATAATGTTAAACAAAAGATAAACTTATTTGCTTAATCAACTTTTAAATGGAATATAAACATACCATAAAAAATGATAAATTTGTAATGCAAGCTTTCAAATGTATGCAAAACCAACCATTATTTATCATTTAAATATTTTTCACTACACTTAACCAAACAAAATATATATACTTATAAATATTATATTTTTAATATATATATATTTAATTATCTGTATTTATAATTATATTCAATAAGATAATCCTTATTAAAGGTGTAATAAAGAAATAGTGAGAGATTTAGAGCCAGCAAATTATTCATTTCTCCTTTTTTTAAAACAAAAAAAATAACCGCATTGTTAGAGTAGGAAGCACGCCAAGAGCACACTTTATAGTCATAAGTTTGCAATCACACACCAGTAACGATTAAAATAATTAATATATTATTACTATAATAATACATATGGGCCATATTCGCTTTGCCATTACATTACGTATCCAATAAAATAATATAGTAACTTGATAATGTAAGATATATCTTAGATGAGAGAAAGTATCTTAATGGAACTGGTCAAGGCCAAAAAAATTCTTTAAGTTGAATAATTAATTAATTAAATTAATTAATTAATTAGCTTTTGCTAGCTTTATTTAGACACCCTGTTTGACCCATAAAGCGAAGGTAAAATGTATGAAGACCCCCTTAACTACACCTCTTTCCGGAAAAGACCCAAGACACAAGCCCAGGTCTATATATATATATATATCTATATGAGTGAGGCTACTATGCTATCGGAAGCACGGAGCCTTCCGTGCTTCCAGCTCGTTTTCGATATTGCGACTTTCGAATCGTCGATCGGCTCCGTTAAACTTGATCTAGAGTATTTGAAGTACCTAGAAAATAAATTTTATGATTTTACGATATCATTTGCCTAGTGAACGAAGGGGCTCAAAATCAACGGCTGAAAATAAAAATCTTACAAAATGTAATAATATGACATTAAAATTTTAAATCAAAGATATTGATCTTGTTTTATATAGTATAAAGAATTTTCTATCAAAATTTCACGTGATTTGGATATTTCTACACCGTTAAACTTGCAAACGGCTCACTACGGCCATTGAAATTTGTTGATTTTGAGCCCATTCGATCACTAGGCAAATGATATCGAAAAATAATAAAATTTATTTTCTAGGTACTCCAAATACTCTAGATCAAGTTTAACGGAGCCGATCGACGATTCGAAAGTCGCAACATCAAAAACGAGCTGGAAGCACGGAAGGCTCCGTGCTTCCGATAGCATAGTAGCCTCACTCTATATATATATATATATATATATATATATATATATAGGGCTAGGCTTCTATGCTTTCGAAAGTACGGGAATCTCAGTACTTGTAAATTGTTTTCGATGATGGGACGTCCGATTCGGCGATGGGTTCCGTTAGACATGATCTACGTTATTGGAACTATCTAGAAACCAAATTTCATAATTTTTTGACTTCGTTTGCCTAGTGAACGAGTAGCCTCAAAATGAACGGCTGAAAATAAAAATCTCATAAAAAATAATGATAAAAAACTCAAATTTCAAATTGGAAGTATTGGTCTTGCTATTGACGTTAAGTAGAATTTTCTATTAAATTTTCATGGAATTTGGATACTTCTACACCGTTGAACTTAAAAATGTACCGCATCGGCCATTAAAATAGTCATTTTTGGGACCTTTTAATCGCATAGTAAATGATGTCAAAAAATTATAAAATTTGGTTTCTAGATAGTTCTAATAAGATAGATTATACCTAACGGAGCCGATCGTCGAATCGGATATCCTATCATCAAAAACAACTTATAAGCACGGAGGTCCCGATACTTTCAAAAGTATAGTAAACGGACTATATATATATATATATATATATATATAATCCTCACTTTTGAAACTGGTCCGCATTAGAAGTTTGAATCAATAATAACTTGTATACTATGAATTCACTCTGGATGTTTGAAACGGTAATAACTTGTATACCTTATTTTAAGAATTCTTGTCGTACAGTTGCAATTTAATTTAATTTACTTGTAGGATTCGTTCAGAGTGGTTAAGCACTATTTGGTTATGCTAATCTTATTGCCAAACCGAATCAACTTGTACTGATCATTTGTTTCGCTGTAGTTCAGTCCATCACCCAATGCAATTCAAATCTAAAAAGAAAGGATATCCGGTTTCTCTGTCGAGCGCGATTCAATAGCGATGAAGCACTAATGGACAGTTTTCGGTCAAATCGACCTATTTGGCGTTGACGGACGGGGGGTTGAGAGATGTACGTACCTCTAAGATCTGGAGCCCGAAAATCCTTTTAAAAATAAAAATGTTTTGCTGGTTGGTGCTCAAGAAAAGGACTCTTATTCGTGATAAACTAGTAAAGAGAGGGTTGTCAGATGACTCTACTTGTGTACTATGTCGGTCGGACGAGAAAATTGTGGACCATCTGTTCATCCTGTGCGTGTTCGGCAAATTTATCATAGTAACTGGGGAAGACGATATTCAGGCCCAAGATCTGGGGGACGACGTGGACCTCGTCTGGGATAGGTGGATGGGTAGGAAGGATCTGCACAAGAAGAGAACCAGACTTACTGATCTTGTAGGCTGCTGGTGGACTATTTGGAATGTGAGAAACGAATTGATGTTTAGAATATCCAACCGAACCCCGGGCTTGTAGTCCACAGACTCAAGTTATTAGTGAAAGAGTGGGATTTTCTTCTCTCTACTTGACTGAAGCATTTTTTTTTTCTCTTCTTCTTCCTCTCTCGAGGCCTGATTGTCCCACTGCTGTAGCTTAATTCATCAATCCAATAAATGAAGCACGTAGCGTGCTACCTTTTTCTCAAAAAAAAAAAAGAAAAAAAACTCAAAATCCAAATCAATTATATTTATTGTGACACTCCACTTCTCAGGAGGTCATCCATTCTAGGATTACTCTAGTTCTATAACGCTTAACTCTCTTAACCACTTTGACCTAGCCACCGATCAAAATACTACAGTCGAATTAAGGATTTTAGCCCTATTACATCTTTATATATAGGACTATCCGAGGTCTCACATTCTTCTCCCTCTTACGTCTTGACGTCCTGATGAAGCTCAAACTCACACGTACAAGGCGATGTAAGATTCATCTCGCTAGTCTTAACCAACCTTATGAGGGAACCGCGCTTTATCCACAACAGTCATCAGTATGAAAGTCTCGCTTCCCCATTGTATTCTCTGGCTCAGCTGAGACTGATCTAATACTTTCGGCCGGTAATTGGCTCTTATACCAATTGTGACGTCCCATTTTTCAGAAAGCTCATCTATTTTAAGACTATTCTAGCTCTAACACGCTTAACTCATTTAATCTCTTGAACCTAACCAATGTCCAAAGTATATTATAGTCAGGTTAAAAATTTTAGCCTTATTATATCTTGTATATACGACTTTACATTTATATAAAACATTTTTATTGTACGGTACGATTTATTTATTTTTCAAAAAAAGCCTTAACTTGAATGCAGTGGATAGTACATCATGTATAATTTACAGCTAATCAATCATGTTCCTCGTTTACAAATCATTGTCCCGTTACTCCGTAGTCCGTTGAGGTAACTATGCAACGCAGCTTTACAAGTTGGCCGCAAAACCATGCATTATTGTGATTGGTTCAATACAACATGTGTTAATTAATTAATTAATTAATTTGTCATAATTTTTTTTCTAAAACCAGCCGACTTGATGACGTGCCATATTCGTCGCAATCTCACGCGTAGAAATTCCAAACATTGTACAGGACCCATCCATCCAGCTACCTGCCAACTATAATAAAAGTCTATAACTCGCATCTGAGTTATCCGATGCGACCACTTGAATGCAGCCCGCTGCTGATGAGCTAGCAGTCTACGGAAACCCGCTGCTGATGAGCTAGCAGTCTACGGAAAGTTCAGATATACTTCGCTAAGGATGGTAAGGAACTGGATGATTTCGTACGCAATAACTTTTTACGAATTTGAAATTTTAGAGAAATTAGGTCGGCCAGTCAATTAATTAGGATCAGATGCGAATTATTATTGCTGATGAGCGACGCGATGATCCGTCGCTGACGACAGTGGCCCACATCAATTTGATCAAATGGGCACGGAATTTGAATTGATTCCCTGGCAGCACTTCCCAGGCGGAATCTGCTCACCGGCCGAAAGCATTGCCTGAGATGATGATATGACATCACATATGTTGTACAACAAGTGGATCAGACTGATGGTCCGTCCCTACAATAAATATAAGTAGTAAAAAGTTTGGTAATTGATACCTAAGTTTTAAATTTGAATTTTAATTAATTTATATTTTCAGCTAAATTTATTTTTTTTAAAAAAAATAAACGAAGCGAATAGCATGCTACCTTCTCTTAAAAAAAAAAAAAAAAAACGTAGACTAGAAGGCCTGAATGGAACAAAAAAAAAATGAGAAGGACCTTTTATTTAATCTTTTTTTAAATTAATTTTTTTACTGGGCACACTTAAAATTTACTTTTTAACATAGTAGTATTGCGATTTGGATAAATAATTTTAGAGTGGAGCGGAGTTTTGGTACTCGAATACTGAATAAATTATATGGCTTTCCGAACCATCTCAATGAGATAATTAAGGTGGAAATAATGTTGATTATAAATATTAACTAATAGCTTAAAGTTTTGAACAAAATGAATTATTTCATACACTTAATATGTTTAATTCTGGGCTCGAGTTTAATCAGACTTCTAGTCTAATAATTTAGTTTCTTCCGATTTAAATTAAATTCACGCTGCGAACCTATCAGAGAGTCTCAACTGTTTAAGATTGGGCTTGAAATTAGTTTCAAACCCGACATTTTAACCATGCTTAAATTGAAATTTATGGGACAAATTAACCTCAAGCCCTAAATGCATGACTTAATAAGTCCTATATATATATATAAACAATTATAAAATAACTTAATTTGCTATGCTTTGCATGCCTTTAAAACTCCTATTAATTTGAAGGTTGCAGGAGTTAATTTCAATATTCAGAGGAAGGCATTTTTTCAGTTCCATATCAATATATATTTTCTGATTTACTCAAGCAAGATTTGGCCTCAGACAATAAATAACAAGTCTTATTTCGGCAAAGATGAATTGCTTACCATGTATACATTAATTACATATATATAATTTGCATTATAATTAACCAAGTTGTGCTTCCCATTTTATGGAATGATTAATGAATTTACTTCGTTAACAAAATGTTGTGAATGGGGAAAAGATATCCGTGTTTGGATTTTAGGTAAAATAAAACTTTAGTGGAGAGCTCTTAGCGAACGCCTCGTTAAGGAGCACAATTTGTCGCCACATGTCATTTTTATCTCTATCAAAAAAGCGTAATTCTTTTTTCTAGGATTTATTTTTCTTTAGTTTTATTATTAAAAGTACCCAATGAATTATTGGTTGAAGATAAAACTAATACGTGACTCTGCCTACTCATTGGAGACTTCCAATGAAACGTTGTTGGGAAGCTCACTAGTCAAAATTTAAGGAGCTAACCCTTACGGTACGAGATTTTCAAGCTGAGTCATCTATAACACCTGTCCTCTGAAAAAATAAAATAAAATAAAATAAAATCAAATCAAATCAAATCAAATCAAAGAGCCTATCAAAATTTAAATTTGGAAATAAAATCTTTTAAAAAATTTATTTGGAAATATATATTTTTTTTTCACATCAATGCTATGTAGATGGGGATTAACCGAGATATGTTTAAGGCAGTAAATATTTCACCGTGTGCTTTTATAGAAATGATAAATAATTAATCGCTTTTGCTATAATTAATCCCCAAAGTAGAGGAAAGAGAGGAATGGTGAAAACGTACGGTGCTGATTTATCCTTTTTGTTAGAAAAGAGTCGTGAAAGGGAGGAATGCAAAAATTGACGAACTGCACCCTCTTTTGTTATGATTTTTTGAAATGCTAAAAGCGGTGAACGGACGGCTTACTATTTTTAAATTATACAAGAAATAAAAATACTGATAAAATTAATGATTATTTATCATTTTTTTCAGGAAAAGAAAAAAGCTAGCGATTAATCTTATTTCAATACTAATGTGGCGCTGATATTGTAAAACATAAAGGTATTTTTAAATAAATTTTAGAGTGGTTCAAATCAATAAATATAAAAATTATAAAGATTATTACAGAAACAAAGCCCCCAAATTAAGGCCATTAGGTCAACAGATATATAACTTGTAAAGATAACAATGAGGGGAAAAAAATCTCTTCCCCCTACCCCGGTTGTTTATTATATTAGGTTTTATTTTTTTTCTTTTTATTATCGTGTAGTATGTAGTCTTCTAGATTCTTAGATTCTTCCTAACAATCTATTCCAACGTACAAATCTCAAAAAGTCAGAAGTTAAGAGTTCCATTTTCTTACATGCTTAGGAGGCAGATTGAATTTTCCACCTTTTGAATGCCCATCGAATAACTAATCAATGGGCTATATGACTTTAGCTCCATCCCTGTATGACTTCCAACAAGATTAGATGAGGATTTAAGTGAAACTTCTATTATTATTATTATTATTATTACTGGTTAGAATTGTTGTTTGACTGGCCTTTTTTAAAACTGAACTAGATGATCCAATCAAGTACTACTTTGTCCAGGAATAGTGGGCACTGGCATTGCAGCTTAAGAAGAACATCCTTCAGAAGAAGGAAAAAAAGGCAAATATATATATATATATAGAGCTAGGCTGATATACTATCGGTAGCACAGAGGGTTTCATACTACTAAATTGTTTTCAATGATGCGGCTTCCAAATCGACGATCGGCTCCGTTAGACTTGATCTATACTATTGAAAGTGTTGGGAGCCGAACATCCTGACCCTTGATCTGGTCAAAGATCTCCCTCGGGAAGAGTGCAGGGATGTGGAGCGGCTACGAATAGTGACCCTCGAAGTTTGCGCCCTTCGACTAGATCAAACGATTCGGCTGATGAGAAATCGGATCAACCGAGTTCGAAAACCTTCACTCTAAAACTGGTTCGGCTGAATGAGCCGAATATACGGATTGCACAAGACTAAGGTCGGCTGATGAGCCGAATGAATGGAACAACACAGAAACTGGTCAGCCGAAAGAGCCGAAAGCCTTTATATATATATTGAAAATGATTTGTGGAAAAAATACAAGGATTGAGTATGCCGGAGGGCATACAGACTCGGTTGCTCTAACTTAACTCTACTCCTAAGAAAAAGGCAGTAAATACGAAAAAAGGAAAGGATTACAAGTAAGCTACTCCTAAGGAAGTGCGAAGAAATTGCAAGGAAAATAAAGGTGGTCTTTTATTCTCGAGAAAAAGACCTCTTTTCAAGGCGTTATTAGCCTATTTATATATTGCCCCTATTGATCAGTTATTCCCTATCCATAATCGGCCACTACTCCTGTTTTCTCCGGCCACTTTTAGACAATTGGAACCGCTTGGAACTACTTGCGGTTACTGTAACTTCCCTTGATTTGCGCGGTGATTGCTTAAAACCTTTTCTGATGCTCCCGGTGTACAGCAAAATAACTACCCTTAATCAATAAAACTAAGCGGAGTACCGGCGTACCACATGTCCGCGCCTTATTGGCCCAACAGAAAGTATTTGGAAAACTAAATTTTATAATTTTTCGGCATCATTTACCTATCAAACAAGTAGTCTAAAAATAAACGGCTGAAAATAAAAATTTTATAAAAAATGATGATAAAAGACTTAAATTTAAGATTAGAGCTACTGATCTTACTCTAAATAGTGTAAAGAATTTTCTATAAAAATTTCATCAGATTTAGATTGTTTTACCTCGTTAAATTCACAAACGCCTCATATCTACCATTAGAATTGTCAATTTTGGGACCTTTAATCACCAGCCAAATGATATCGAAAAATTATGAAATTTAGTTTTCAAATACTTTTAATAGTGTGGATCAAGTCTAACAGAGCTGATCGTCAATTTGAAAGCCGCATCATTGAAAACAACTTGGTAGCACGGAGGCTCTTCCGTACTACCGATAGTATACCAGCCTAGCTCTATATATATTTTTTCAAATACTTTTAATCGTGTGGATCAAGTCTAACAGAGCTGATCGTCGATTTGAAAGCCGCATCATTGAAAACAACTTGGTAGCACGGAGGCTCTTCCGTATTACCGATAGTATACTAGCCTAGCTCTATATATATATATATATATATATATATATATATATATATATATATATATATATATATATAGAGAGAAAGAGAGAGAGAGAGAGAG
>NC_033635.1:5758677-5882541 GCF_001540865.1 Ananas comosus
TCTCTCTCTCTCTCTCTCTCTCTCTCTCTCTATATATATATATATATATATATTTGGAGTTGAGCTAGAATACTATCGATAGCAAACGGACTCCGTTGCCACCCATTTGTTTTCGATGATGGAGCCTCCAAATTGACGATCGACACCGTTGAACATGATCTATACCACTTGAAGTGTTTAGAAATCAAATTTCATGCATTTTCGATATTGTTCTCTTATCCATCAAGTGGACACAAAAATAAACGGCTGAAAATGAATATTCTTTAAAAACTGATTATAGGAGTCTTGTAATCAAGATCAAGAGTATAGATCTTGTTTTAAATAGTTTAAAAAATTTTCTAACAAAAATTCAATTGATTTGGATATCTTTACGCCGTTTAACGAGAAAACACTTTATATCGACTATTAAAATTACAAATTTTGAAACCCTTTGATCATTAGGCAAATGATGTTGAAAATGTATGAAATTTGATTTCTAAACACTTCAAGTGGTATAGATCATGTTCAACAGTGCCGATCGTCGATTTGGAGGCTTCATCATCGAAAACAAATGGGTGGCAACGGAGCCC
Source organism: Ananas comosus (assembly GCF_001540865.1). Lineage (NCBI taxonomy): Eukaryota > Viridiplantae > Streptophyta > Magnoliopsida > Poales > Bromeliaceae > Ananas > Ananas comosus. The sequence continues at coordinate 5,759,247 of NC_033635.1, forward strand.
GTTTGCTAGGCTCCTATGCTTTTGAAAGTACGGAAGCTTCCGTACTTGTAAGTTGTTTTCGATGATGGGACATCCGATTCGGCGATCGGTTCCATTAGACATGATCTACGCTATTGGAACTATCTAGAAACCAAATTTCATAATTTTTTGACTTCGTTTGCCTAGTGAACGAGTAGCCTCAAAATGAACGGTTGAAAATAAAAATCTCATAAAAAATAATGATAAAGGACTCAAATTTCAAATCGGAAGTATTGATCTTGCTATTGACGTTAAGTAGAATTTCTATTAAATTTTCATGTAATTTGGATACTTCTACACCGTTGAACTTAAAAACGTGCCGCATCGGCCGTTAAAATAGTCATTTTTGGGACCTTTTGATCGCTTAGTAAATGATGTCAAAAAATTATAAAATTTGGTTTCTAGATAGTTCCAATATGATAGATTATACCTAACAGAGCCAATCGTCGAATCGGATGTCCTATCATCGAAAACAACTTACAAGCACGGAGGTCCCGGTACTTTCGAAAGTACGACCGCCCTCGTACTATAAGTCGTTTTCGATGATAGAGCTTCCAAACCGACGATCCATACCATTAAACATTATCTAGAGCACTTAAAACTTCTAGAAATCAAATTTCATAATTTTTCGACATCATTACAATCAAAAGCTCACAAAATTGACAATTTTTAACGGCCGGTATGAAATACTTGCCAGTTTAACAGTGTAAAAGAATTGGAATAGGTTGAAATTTTGATAAAAAATTCTATTCACTACCTAGATAAAGATCAATAACTCCGATCTTAAATTAAAGGATCCGATCATCCATTTATAGGACGTCATTCGATTTTGACCATTCATTTTATGCCTGTTTGATGGACTTTATTATTATTTCAAAAAATTCCGAATTTTATTTTTTAGAAGTTTCAAAAATACTCTAGATTATATTTAACGAAGTGGATCGTCAATTCGGAAGCCCCATTATCGAAAACAACTTATGAATACGAAGGGCTCTATACTCATAAGAGTACAGTAGTAGCCGGACTCTATATATATATATATAGAGAGAGAGAGAGAGAGAGAGCTAGGCTACTATACTATCTATAGTACCGAGCTCCGGTACTATAGTGTTGGTTTTCGATCTCAGGGCGTTCAAATCAACGATCCACACCGTTAAAACTAATCTAGGGTATTTAAAGTTTTTAGAAATAAAATTTTATACATTAATTTATTTTATGATCAACTATTTTCAAATTGTCAATTTTCAATGGATATTAATGACAGTTTTGGAGTTTAACGTATAAAATCTAAATTTCTTACAAATTTTGATAGAAAATACTTTTAACTATATAATTTAAGTTAAACATTTCCTTGATCTTGAATTATAAAAAGTCTATGCTCTAAATTTTAAGATTACTCAATTTCCCCGCCATTGTTTGATATAATTTATTTACTAGTAATAGATATCAAAAAAACTAAAATTTTATTTCATAAGAAATTCTTAATACCTCTTAAGATCATAAATTTAACGGGTGGATTCATTGATTGACCCTCTAATTAAAACAAACATCTATATTACTGAGCTGGTATATAATAGTATAGGTAGCATATATTCTATAATATTATATATATATTATATATCTAAATTAAGAGAGGAGAGAGAAGAGAGAGAGAGAGGAGAGGATGGAAAGAGAGAGATAAGAGAGAAGAGAATTTAGGCTAGAATAGCATTACTATAAAACTTTTTTGCTATCAATTTTACCCTCTTGATTAAAATTGTAGGTCAGAATATAATTAGTCAGGTTTAGAGGTTGAGTGGTCCCTCGGGTTTGAGTGGTCCTACTGGGTTATAGTATTTAATCCACATGGTTAGAAATAATGAAATAGAGTTAATCCAAAGCTAAGAAAAACTGCAAGGCATATAATGAGATTTGCTACTAATAGTAGCCTCAGTCACGACTATATTATAATAATATATATTATATTTATATATAATATATAAGAGACGGAGAGATAAGAGAGAGTAGAGAAAGTTAATGCTAAGAATATATGCAATAGCAAAACGGCTCCATTGCACCGACATTTTGTTTTTCAGACCTGATAAAGCCTTCAAAATCAACGATAGGCACAATTGAAACATAGACTTAACCGCTGAAGTGTTTAGAAATAAATTTTCAAAACTTTCAACATTATTTGCCTAATGATCAGAAAGGTTTGCAATATTTGTATTATTAATGGTTGATATGAGGCGTTTTCTCGGTTTAACGTCGTAAAATATGTCCAAACTATTGAATTTTATTTAGAAATTGTTTATACCTATTTAAAACAAGATCAATACTCTTGATCTTGATTATAAGACTCCTATCATCATTTTTTAAAGAATATTCATTTTCAGTCGTTCATTTTTGTGTCCACTCGATGAATAAGAAAACAATATAAAAAATGTATGAAATTTGATTTCTAAACACTTCAAATGGTATAGATCATGTTCAACGGTGCCGATCGTCGATTTGGAGGCTCCATCATCGAACACAAATGGGTGGCAACGGAGCTCGTTTGCTATCAATTGTATTCTAGCTCAACTATATATATATATATATATATATATATAGTGTCTCTGGTGTTTAGCGGTGTGAGAGACTTCAGCATTTATGGCTTCTTGGCACGTCTGGTGGATGTCGAGACAAGTCGCAGTCGTTTTGGCGTGAGATGGATGCAAAACGGACTCAGCATGACGCGAGAGTGGAGTTCTGACACCGAAATCCACACAGTGCAGGATTTCAGTGTTGAGTATCGGTGCATGGAGAGGAGTACCGGTACCCCAGTGAGGTTGCATAACTGGATGCTTTCGAGTTTGCGCAAATCTGATGCTGAGTACCGGTACCTGTTGTCGAGTACCGGTATTGAGCTTGGGTACCGGTACTGCATCGGGCTGGTACCGGTACCCAGTGTGCGAGGCTGCTGATTGAGGGGCCAAGTACCGATATTCAAGTTGGGTACCGGTACTCCAGCTAGAAAAGTGAGTTGGTAAGGGGCATTTTGGTCCTTTTGAGTGTCAATAAAACCAAACCGACCCCCAACCTTCTCTCTTGCGCCAGTAGCTTGGAGAACACAGGTAGTTCTTCTCCATCTCTCTCTCTAGTTTTTTCCTATTTCGTTAGGAATTTAAGGTTTAAGCTAAGGTTTCTTCTCATCATTTTGGAGATTCGTCTTGGAGGCTTGCGCGTGTGCCGTGGTCGAGACTGGTTGAGGTGTTGGAGGTCAAGCGAGCGCGCGGTTTTTCCTGTCAATTTCTTGCCGTTGTTGGACGAGCTTTTCGAGGTGGGTTGATGTTTACCGAAATCGTCGGATTTCCTCCTAAGTCGTAGTGTTGTCAACATGTGGTTTTTGGTTTTGGTTATTACATAGTAGCTCAAATTCAGAAAAAGCATGTTTTATGAAATCTGAGTTTTGGAGCATGATCTAGTATTTTAGACAAATTTATATGCTGAACTTGGAATTGACTTAGAAGAAAACTCGTTATACCTACACTATCACTTTTCGAAATGTAACCAAATTAGCTTTAGGAACTGTTGTTCATTTGTATCACCGCTGTTAGTGCGAGGTGGATACCCAAATTAGTGTAGGGTGAGTTTACACTCATGCTGGGAGGCCGAGCTCGTTTTACAGTTATGTGTAGACTATTTTGTACTGTCGGATGCCGTCGTGATTGACGGTGGATCCAGATTTGCATCAGATTGTGCCAAGGGCACATGAGCTTTGGTTGTTAGATCAGTTAGACCATTTGCATTGACTACAGCCTGTAAGAGCCTGATTGAGCTCGGCAGAGATAGATGCAAAACGGCACATGAGCCTGATTGGACTCCAATATCTCTTCTCTCTCTCATTCTAATCGTCCATCAAACTTGATGAGTGGTTAGAAAGTTAGGAGCACAAGGGCTGCTTTGCTCCTAATAGCACAGTGCCATGCTCTCTCTCTCTCTCTCTCTCTCTCTCTCTCTCTCTCTCTCTCTCTCTCTATATATATATATATATATATATATATATAGGCTGGTATACTATCAGTAGCATGGAGCCTTCCGTGCTACTAAATTATTTTCAATGATGCGGCTTCCAAATCAATGATCTACTCCATTAGACTTGATCTGCACTATTAAAAGTATTTGTAAACTAAATTTTATAAATTTTAGACATCATTTGGCTAGTGAAAGGTCTCAAAATTGATAATTTTAATGGTCAATATGATGCGTTTGTGAATTTAACAGTGCAAAACAATTCAAATTTGATAAAATTTTATAAAAAAAAATTTTCACTATTTAGAGTAAGATCGGCACCTCTGATCTTAAATTGAGTCTTTTATCATCATTTTTTATGGGGTTTTTATTTTCAGCCGTTCATTTTTAAACTATTAATTTGATAGGTAATTGATGTCGAAAAAAATATAAAATTTAGCTTTCAAATACTTTCAATAGTGTAGATCAAGTCTAATGGAGCCGATCGTCGATTTGGAAGCTAGATCATTGAAAACAACTTCGTAGCATGGAGGATTTCGTGCTACCGATAGTATACCAGCCTAGCGCTCTCTCTCTCTCTCTCCCGTCATCCTCTCTTCTCTCTCTCTTCTATATATAATATATATATAATTAATATATATATATATGAGAGAGAGAGAGAGAGACGAGGAGAGAGATGAGAAGAGAGAAGAGAGAGAGAGGGGCCATTTGCAATAAACAATTTATTAGTTTTGAGGCTTTACAAAAAAAGCCGGTCTTTTTGATTTGTCAGATTCTGTTTGAATTCTTCAAAAATTGACCAAAATATCGTTATTCCCTTTTTCTCTCCTCTTTTTTTTTTCGCCAGTAGTTCTTTTTTTTCTTTCTCTTTCGACAGGAGGGCGGCGGAGGTGGACGGCAGAGTGCAACTCGGCCTCGCACTCTATCCGGCGATCTACGCCCATCGCCCTCGCCCTCCACTCCGTGCACCCTCCCCGCCTTCCTTGCCTGCGGCTCGACCACGCCGAGGCCGTTCTCGACTCCTTTTTTTTTTTTTTTCCTTTCCGACCATCTTCTACCACCTCTCTAGCTCTTTACAATAGTAAAGAGGATAGCGTCACATACTCTTTCTCTTTTTTTTTTCTCTCGTTCTTTTTTTTTTCTCTTCAACCCCCCTCTACTGTCTCCGCGATCCTCCACAACAGTAACAAGGACATCGCCGCATCCTCTTCCTCCGTCTTCGCTAGAGTTGGCACCAACACCAATGCCGGAGAAGGAGAACTCGAAGTAAGTGCAGGTGAGAGCGGAGCCGAGGAAAAATATGCAAAGAATAAAAAGATTAAAAAAAATAAAGAATAAAACATAAAGAAAATTAGTTTTTTCTACAAGAAAAATGAAGAACTAGAGAGAAAAGAAGATGATAATGAATTTGTAGTGTTTCAGGAAAATGTTGGACTATTTCAGGGGAACATTGCACTATTAAAAATTTACCATTTTTGAGAGAAAAAATATAATTTTTTGGATAAAAATTGCACTATTTGAAAGAAAGTTGCACTCTTTAAACGAAAATTATACTATTTGGCATTATTTGGCCAAAAAGGGAAGGAGGAGATCGAATGAGGAGAAATAGTATAATTTTTTTCAAAATAGTGCAATTTTTATTCAAACGATGCAATTTCCGTTCATAAAATGCAACTATCATCTAAAAAAGTATATTTTTTCTCTCAAAGAGTGTAAATTTTCTCTAAAATAGTGAACATTTTTTTAAAATAGTGCAACATTTTTCTGAAACAATGCAAATTCATCATCTTAATCTTTTCTCTTTGGCTCTTCATTTTTCTTGTAAAAAAAACTTTTTCCTTTATATTTTATTTTTTCTTCTTTTTGTTTTTTATTTTCTGCATATTTGTAGCGCACTGAACTTCTGCAAATTACAGAGTTTTAGCAAGAGAATAGTGCTTAATACTATTCTGAAGGTTTCAACTCAGTTTGGAGAGTTTAGGAATGTTTTCGAGGCTTAATAAGCGCGAAAATGAACTCCGAAGATGAAATTCTTCAAAAGTGCAGTATTTGTGTTGAGTACCGGTACTAGACTTGAGGTACTGGATCCTAATTGAATGTTGGTTTGGGTAGCTCTCGGGTTCTGTGGAACCCAGCTGTGGGTACCGATACTGCATCGGGCGAGTACCAGAACACAGTAGAAACCAGAAATTCCAACATTTGAATTTTGCGGTCCAGAGTAACAGAACTGACCATCGATTACCGGTACTCCAAACCGTGTACCAGTACTCAATACTATAGAAACTGTTTCGTGCAGTTTGGCAATTTCTGGATTTTTAAAGAGCCTTAGGGGATATTGTTACACCATGTAATATATCTCTTCACCCCCTCACTTTCTCTCCTTTGTGCTGAGCTTAGCGAAAAGAGAAGGTGGGCTTTGCTCTCTCTTTCTCTCTTGGATTTTCTTCTTCAACCCTTAATTATTTGGATTTGATCTCTTTTTCTTCCTCTTCTCTTTGGATGCAAATATCTAGGCTTTGGAGGGGAGCTCGGGATTGAAGAAAAGAGCTTGTTTGAGGGTTGCACTCCAACCCTAACATTTTATAACTTGGTTTGGAGCTTGATTTGAGATTAGTAATGTCCTTTTACTCTCTATTTGAGAGATTTGCAAGAGATTTTGGTAGAAAATCTAGTTTTGTAGAAACTAGTTTTGTTTTGGGCTTTTTATTTGAGAGCTTTTTGAATGAAATTGATAAATATAGAACACACTTTTAGGTTGGATTTGAAGATCCTCCACTTTAGTTTGGACCTTGGAGAAGATTTTCATAGATTAAGATAATTTTTACCTCTTTTCTATTTGATTTTTGGTGATTTTCGTGATGAGCTTTTTAGAAGCTTGTAACCCTTTGAGAATTTTTCTTAGGGTGCTTGAAGTCTGGAGGGCAATTTCGTTTGATGAAACGAACGAGTTTCGAGGCATATCCGGTGGGTTTGACCTCATCGAAATGGGTGAACTCCCCCTACGTTTCCTATATTGTTATAGGACTAATTTGATGCATATTCATGCTAATCTTATCATAATAGAATTTTTGGATACATGAGGTATACATGTTATATGTGAAATTTTGTAAACTCTACATAGTAGAAAGGTATGATGATAACTTGCACATCATACCAATATAAGTGTACAATGACATCAAACTTCTCCTATACAATTATAGATATGCATGTAGAGATGTGTGGTAGTATCATTTGGAACACTACATGACTAGTAGAACTAGTAGGCTTGAACTAGTAGGCTTGAACTAATTCTGTTGTAGTGAACCTAGTTGAACAACTAAGTGTTAGAAAATTGCGTACGGTAAAAACGCAGCGGAAAAGGAAATCAAACAAATTTGATTTTTGAAAACTCTCGAGATCAAATCTCAAAAACCACGCAATTAGGATCCCTCATGTTCTTTAAGATTAAAGGAGAAAAGTAAGATCGAATCTTTACCTTTTTCGCGGATAAATCCTTGCCTCAATTTGATGATCGTGGAATCGGGNATTCTCAACACTTGAGAATATATGTTATCATCTTATTAATTCCTTGGACGATTCATGGACACATACACAACATGAATGGAAATAAAAAACCCAAAGTTATTCATAATATTTTAAAATCAAATACAAATTTATATCCTAGAAAGAATATATGTGTCGGCCTGGTTGGCTTCTAGGGCATACATCTAACACTAAGTTGGCATTATTACATTGTACTCAACCTCTAGGTCGTTAGATGCATTTCAATGTTTTGGGCATGATGATGGAATTTTCTATGCCTTTGATTATATAAATGGCAACGGTATATGATTGCTTAGTTAAATGAGAGATAGTTCATGTAGCAAGGCATATGCATGATATAATCTTGTGGACATCCTCGTAATCCTATGAATATGGTATTAGTAGGTTGTTTTCTTCATGCTATAGTGGAAATAGATGTTGTCACCCGTTAGGGTCATAAATGAGATGTAAACCTATACATGCTTGAGACATGTTGCATATTGGTAGAGATATACTACCGAGTTTATTGTAAATGAAATATAACATTTGGGTTATAGAATCCGACCTTGAGTTGATGATTGAGATTCCATATTTTAGACATGATGATTGATGTAACATATTGAAATCCGAAAGAAATTATCGAACTTTAGCCAAATTGACTAAAGTATACAAAAAAGATGGATGGACGAGTTCCAATTGGCATTCCAATAATGTTGGAAGGGCTAAAAATGAGTTTAGAAAGAGTTAGAAAGGTTTTAGCATCGACTGACGCGAAATAGAGTCGAATCGGAGCTAAAACTGCATTCTGGGCAAAGTGTACCGGTACAACCATCGAGTTGCCACCGGTAACAGCCTAGCAGCCCGAGCAAAGTGAGCTCTCGGGTTTGAGATTTTCGTTGGAAATGTACCGGTACACCCCTGGTGTGTACCGGTACACTTTGGTGAAAACCGAGGGAAATGCTCTCGGGTTGCCTCTGCGTAGTCGTGTAACCGGTGTCAGCCCAAAGTGTACCGGTACACTTTGGTCTGGCAGAAGTTTTGAAGTCTGCTGTAAATAAGGCTTTTTGGGAGGCTTAGTTGTAATTGTCACAACATGTTAATAGCCCAGCCCTTCTCCCCTTCACAGCCATCACCCCACCACTCTCTCCCTCTCTCATTTTCCTCTCTCTCTCTAGAAAGCTTGATCTAGGGCAAGGTGGAGAAGGAGAAGAAGGAGAATCTAAGGGATTTTGGTGGCTTCGGTGGTTCTTTGAGCTCTCCTACAAGAAGGATCTTGGGATAGCTCTTGGCTAAGGTGAGTTTCTTGCAAGTAGAGCTCTAAGGTTTGGATTTTAACCTTAGGTTTTGGAGTTTTGGTCTCTTTAGAGGCTTTAGAAGTGTAATAGAGCTAAGAACACCATGAAAATATGGTTTTCTCAAGACCCTCTCATGGTGGATTGCTAGAATCGAAAGATGATGCCCTAGGAATGGTCCAAATAGCTTGGAAATGATATTATAGAGCTTCCTAGATGATTCTAAGCTATCATTTGCTTAGAGATGAGATCAATCTAGAAGAAATTTAAATATGACATTGTTAGGGCTTGAAAATTGGGGCTTTTGCCTCCAATTGTTTTCGAGACAAATTGACCTCTTGGAAACCTAATTGGGGGTATTCCCGACGCGTGAGACAACTCCATTTAACGTTACGAAAAGGTTTAGTAAGAGATCTTGTATATAGGGCCTAATTTGGCTTTATTTTGGGTTTAGGTCGCGGGAGAGGCGTCCTAAAATCGCGAGAGTCGAACTACAACCCATCTACACTATTTAAGGTGGGGGGTGCACACCGGAATCATCAGATTCCCCTTTATGTGTATTTCGCCTTTTGTTGAGCATACTATGTATAAATCCATTCATGCATGATAGGGTAAATTATATGTGAAACTTGGTTAGACTTCATTTATATGCTTCTAACGTAGATGAACATAGAGAATGACAAGAACCATAATGGACATGTATGTCGAGACCTTAAACTTGTATGAATGTGAGACTTGGACTTGAACAATAGTAAATAAAGGTGACATTGACATTAGAAACATGATTGGCATCGAGACATGACTCGTTAAACAAGATTTAACAATTAGTGGCATTGTGACGAGAATAACTTAGAAAGTGGCATGAACAAATAGGTAGAAACCTATTATGACAACGGCATTGTGACTAGTGACTAGTGGCTATGTATCCTCAAGTTGGGGATTGGATCGATACTCACGATAAATCTTGGCTTGAGGGTGGTAGCTCTCCCTCAAGCGGTGCGTTCCAGAATTGGCATCACGGGGAGCGCGGTCCTCGAAGACGGTCCCTCGGGTCTTGTAGTGCTTAGAGCCTCCCCGATTAAAAGGAATTTTGGGTTGTGAGTTATTTGGGTTAACAAAGTTAACTGGTAAGATTGGGTAAAAGCCAAAGTAAAATCATGAAAAAGCATGCATTTATATTTAACATTGCTTCGATTATATATCCATTGACAGTTTTCTTGCAGGCATAGTATTAGTATTAGTATGGTTACTACTTTTCTTTCCTTTGAGATACTTATGCCTGAATAGACCTAGTGGGTAAGTCGGCGAGGTCGGTTGCCGAACCTACTGGGAAGTTTGTTGTAGTTCTCACACCACTAACCCTACAGATCCGAGCACGAGCGGGACGGCGGAGGACCGAGGCAAGGGTATTGTGCCATAGCTAGGGCCCACCGGGACTTATGCTTTAGTCATTCCTTTTGCTTACATGTATCAAATTTTATTTTGTTGATTTAGAATTGTAAAGTTGAAAACATATCATGTATTTTGGAGAATGACAAAATGTAAAGAATTATGAATGAAAGCAGTTTGAATGTAATAGTTGTAGTTTACTTATATTTGGTTAAAATGTAATCAAATATCATATATGGTTGTATGTTTTAGCTTAGAGCTTTCGCTTCCGTTGTTGCTTGCCCTCGTGCAAGCCTTGTATAATTGCAAAACCTCTTTGTTGTTTGCTTAATTATACTTGTTGTTGGAGCCATGGGCGGACAGGGGAGATGCTGTCCGTTCGGCTTCTGTTGACGTGACCCGAACCCGACCAAATTGGCGGGGATTGGAGCGTGACAATTGAGATATGTGGCCTTTGGACATGATGCTTATAATCACGCTTGCTTGCCTTTGTGCTCATTCGTAAAAGCTTGTGAGAGTCCTCTATACAAGCCGGCACTCTGGATATAACCTTTGTGACGACTGATTGCCCGTGCGTGATTGGGCGCCGAAATGGATTACCGTGAGGAAGGCTTATTCCTAGAGTGGGAATGTTAACTACCACGGGGCCATTAGGCACGGCAAAAGCCGGGACGTTACCATGTGTAAGTCCTTCGTTAATCGGGTAAAAGTTAGTAAACTTGACATAGTACATCACAACTAGTTGATGCATATATAGTAGATGGACATACTAGTGGGTTATTACCTTGTGACGCTACTTGATAAATTCATAGTAGTTGGACATTTATATTAGTCATTATTTGTATTGACAACCTTAGTAGTAGTAAACCTACACACATATTGATTAGTATAGATGCATAGCTATATGATGATAATGAAAGAGTATTTCCCTTTATTTATTGCTTATAGCTTAAAAATGGACAAACATATAAATTTGCATATACAAATACTTGTGCATGTGACAGTAGAAGATCATATATCTGTTAGTTGACTTGATCTTATAGAGGCATGACTATAATTAAATCTAATCGATTAATTGTTACCATTATGCTTCATACTTTTTGTATATTATCATACCTCAGTTGACCTAGTGGTGTATTCCGCTACTCTCAGCAGCTTACCCACTGGGAACTATTGTTTAATAGTTCTCACGCCCTCTTTGTTGTTGTTTTTACAGAGCCTTCTACAGCGAGAAAGGCTAGGGATCGTGGCAAGGGTTTATCGGCTAGCTAGAGCCTCCTCGGCGTTATTATAGTCCGACCCGTCGACATCTTTCTTTTGGTTTAGCTGAAAGATGTACAAATGTATTTTGGTTAGAGATTTACTAGTATTCGAGATTTACCATTTGTTTATACCTATTGTATATCTTGTGAAGGTGTTTTTGTACTAGACTTCTTTATATAGTAGATTTATGTACTTGCTCTGATTGCCAAGTTTAGGATTTATTCCTACTTTCTTTCTTTGATGTTGTTGTTGTAGACGCCTTGTGTGCGCCGGGGATGCTTGGTGTACACGGCCGGTCTGTGCACACCGGGTGGGCTTTCGCTGTAGCCCGGGACATGACAATATTTTTTTTCTCAGTTCCGTTCTTACCTGTACTCGCTCCGAGTCTTCCTTCTCTGGCACCGATATCGGTGCCTGCGCCGGCGAAGGCGGAAGAGGAGGATGCGACATTGTTCTCGTTACCGTCGTGGAGAGTCGCAAAGCTGGTAGAAAACTCTTATAATATATATTATATATATATATAGATATAGAATTGGACTAGAAATTACATTACTAGTATTAAAGTTATTTTACTATCGAGTTTCTTAACGCCTGGATGAAAATTCTTAAAGTTAGAGATAATAGTGCGTCCTCTATGGTTTGAGTAGTATCTCCCTACGTTTAAGTGGAGTGGTTGGCATTGAATATATAATCTAAGAGTGGAATTGATTTAAAGTGTAGATCTAACGGTTAAAAAAGCAATGCAAAGAGCCCAAATACTATTAATAACTATTCGCACAACACTCTCTCTCTCTCTCTTCTCTCTCTCTCTCTCTTCTCTCTCTCTCTCTCTCTTATATTTATAATAATAATATATATAGTATATTAATTATTATATATTTATTATATAGTCGAATTTTTGATCCGGAATTTTTAATTGGTGAACGTATAATACCCGTATATATTACGTATCCGAATAACTATCAAATCCGTTTTTAGCCGTATTTTTCAACGAATTTAAAAATTAAAAAACGAATTTTATCCGAATTATATCTGTACTGAATTTTTGCTGAATCCGAATTAACTAACTATGCCTCCAGCCACTAAGATTGGTTTAGCTGCGATCAATCTCATCCGTTCATCTGCTCGCTCCCAACGTCCTTAATTAATTAATTGATATTTGAAGGGCAAATAAAAAAAATATTTGTTATATGAAGGGTATATAAGATAAGTGAGTTACGGTACGAGAGTATATTGGAATGGGCAAAATAGTAATTTTTCAGAGATAACAGCAGCTAACTGACGAAACTTAACTCCAGGGGTATATTAGAAAGACTTGAAACATAAGAAGGGTATTTTCAATATTAGCCTTCTAAGAGGGATAAATAAGAAAATCGGAAACTTTTCAGGAATATATAGGCAATTGCCCCTAAAGACTAAATGAAATTATCGAAAGTTCATGGACTACAAATAATGCCTTATTGACAATTCAAGGTCTCGTATGCCAAATCAAAAAGTCTGAGGACCAATATGAGCTTGACTCAAAGCTTGGGACTCGTAATATATACAATTATCCATTTAAATTGTAAGGATTCTAGAATGCATAAATGAATGATACAATTTGAACATGCATAATTTCTTACCTCTTTCTTCAAAAAAAAAAAAAAAGAGAATTCAGCGAATGATCAGAAAGAACAGCCAACACGTAATTTCCAAAGAAATTGAGCAAAAATAATTAAGTATGGTGTTTTTGTTGTTCATATGTAATATTTATATGTCATAAGAAAGAGTTCTACAGAGAATAGTTAGAAGAAAAAAAAAAGTACATACACACACACACACACACACACACACACACATATATATATAGAGCTAGGCTGGTATACTATCGGTAGAACGGAGGCCTCCGTACTACCAAGTTGTTTTCAATGATGCGGCTTCCAAATCAACAATCGGCTCCGTTAGACTTAATCTACACTATTGAAAGTATTTGGAAACTAAATTTTATAATTTTTCAGTATCATTTACCTATCAAACGAGTAGTCTAAAAATGAACGGCTGAAAATAAAAATCTCATAAAAAATAATGATAGAAGACTTGAATTTAAGATTAGAGGTACTAATTTTACTCTAAATAGTAAAAAAAATCTTTTATAAAAAATTCATCTAATTTGGATTGTTTTACACTGTTAAATTTACAAATATATCACATCTACCATTAAAATTGTCAATTTTGAGACCTTTGGATCACTAGCCAAATGATGTCGAAAAATTATAAAATTTACTTTCCAAGTATTTTTAATTGTGTAGATCAAGTCTAACAGAGCCCATCGTCGATTTGGATGCCGCATCATTGTAAACAACTTGGTAGCACGGAGGCCTCCGTGCTACCGATAGTATACCAGCCTAGCGCTCTCTCTCTCTCTCTCTCTCTCTCTCTCTCTCTCTCTCTCTATATATATATATATATATATATATATATATATATATATATATATATAGTTAGCTGATGCTATCGGTAGCAACGGCCTCCGTTGCCAACCCGCCAAATTTTCTGATTGATGGAGCCTTCAAATCGACGATGGCACCGTTGAACATGATCTATATCACTTGTAGTATTTAGAAATCAAATTTCAAATCTTTTCGATATCATTGACCTAATGATCAAAGGGTTTCAAAATTTATAATTTTAATGGTAGATATGAGGCGTTTTCTCGTTTAACAATGTAAAGCTATCCAAATCAATTTAATTTTGGTTAGAAAATTTTTTAAACTATTTAGAAGAAGATCTGTACTCTCGATCTTGATTACAAAATTTCTATCATCACTTTTTAGAGGATATTCATTTTCAGCCGTTCATTTTTACGCCCACTTGATGAACAGGAGAACAATATCGGAAAAGTATGAAATTTGATTTCTAGATACTTCAAGTGGTATAGATCATTTTCAATGGTACCAATCGTCGATTTGAAGGCTCCATCATCGCAAACAAATGGGTGGCAACGGAGCCCGTTTGCTACCGGTATTCCAGCTCAACTCTCTCTCTCTCTCTCTCTCTCTCTCTCTCTCTCTCTCTCTCTCTCTCTCTATATATATATATATATATATATATGAGTCCCACTACTATATTCTTATGAGTATGGTCGCCTTCATACTCACAAGTCATTTTCGATAACAGATTTACTAAATCGACGATCCATACCGTTAAACATTATTTAGAGCATTTAAAACTTTTAGAAATCGAATTTTATAATTTTTTTGACATTATTTACCTTATGATAAAAAAAAAATCTCAAAATTGATAATTTTTAACGATCAATATGGGATACTTGCTAGTTTAATGGTATAAAAGAATCGGAATTAGCTGAATTTTTGATAGAAAATTTTATTCACTATCTAGATAAAAATTATTCATTTTTAGGACATCGTTTGATTTTGACTATTCATTTTATACTCGCCTGATAGACTTTATTATGATTTTGAAAAATTACGAAATTTATTTTCTAGAAGTTTCAAATACTCTAGATCATATTTAACGGAGTGAATCGTTGATTTGAAAACTCCATTATCGAAAATAATTTATCAATAGGAAGGATTTTATACTGATAACAGTATAATAGCCTACTCAATATTCTATCATGGATTTTTGGAATCAGCTAAACTATCCATTTGGTCCTCAAATTACGAGGCATGTGACTCTTGCGTCCTTACATTTTTATTTATTGTAATTACTAACTCGAACTTTATAAATTATTACAATCAAATCTCACAACACACTTTAATTAACTAAACATTGATGTTTCACATCTTAATTATTTTCGCGCTATCAATCACAATACTGTTTTATCATTTTTATATTAGCGGCACATAAATATTTAAGTCAATTAAATTAGATTGTGTAATCTAATTATAATAATTAAAAAAGCACCAAAAGTGTAATTTAGCCTTTGGAATATTAAATAGGAAGCTGATAATGTATAATATGTTGTAGCAATTAGTAAAGCTTGCCCCAACTGTACAAAGTTGATGTTACACAAGGCATCTTTCGTTGCACATAATTATTATTGCATTCTAGTTTTAACTATTTATAAATTTAAGTATAATATTTGAATCAATAAATTTGACTACAACTGGGACAGTTGAAACTGCGTAAAGAGATTCGACTATTCCTCTTAAAATTATATTCCAATAAGTTGTAGTTTCAAATACTGTAGCAATGGGCAAAGAATCGTACCACAAAATCAAACAAAAAATAAATTAAGTTCTAATTGTGCGCGACATTTTCAAGTACTTGCTTCTTTAATTATATTGTATTTACGATTACATCCAATCAAATAACTCCTTAGACTTGCAATTGGGTCTTATTTCTCTAGCTAATAGAGATTCTCGCTACTTTTTTATAGCATCTGAAAAGGAAATTAAGATTAAAGAAACTTTTTCATAGCATCAGAAATGGAAAGATTAATAAAGAAATTAACTTTTAAATTGGTGCCGTTAGACACTAATTCCAAATTAGTCCCTACTGTCCTACTCCTGCTGTAGTGTTTGGAGCAGCCATTCTACTAAATAAGCTTCCAAGTCCTAAAAATAAATATTCCAACTCAAAGCTCTCAGTTTTTGTTATAGTAGTAGATAATTATTTAAAATACTTAAAAATTTATTAGTGTTGGATCAAGTGAAAGTCACGTTCTGAGTCAATTTTATAGTCAAGCGTAAAGATTTAAAGATTTCTAAAGGCAAGTACAGGGACTGAGCAATAGAGTTTCGAAACCACAGCTGCGTTTCGGAATTCCGAAGGGTGCTCTGCAAAATTCGAAAGCGGTGAAGTTGGCTGGTGACTTAGGTTCTCGAACATAATCCTTTCAAAAGTGACAAGTTTATTGGTTTCCGAACCAAAGCCCGCGATAGACATGTTAAATTGGATTCTATTCTAACATGATCTAATATTTTTGAGATCATGAATGGTGCAGAATCATCATGTGAAGACATTTTAAGAAATATCGACGGTTGGAAGTAAATCGGAGGCTTGGATGAATGGTGGTGATCTATTCCTACTTGTTTTGGGTTTGAGCAAATTTTATAAACCTTATAATCTATATTTTTAAGGTTTTAGAGCTCAATTGTAAAATCCTAATTGAGAGAAAAAAAAAAAAAAAAAAAAAAAAAAAAAAGGGAGAATAGTGTAAAAAAGATTTCTTGTATTAAATATACTCCTTATACTTTGCCCTATGGATTAATCAAAAAAAATATTTACAAGGTTTATTCATAGATGTAAATCAATAAATCGTTGGTCGAACTATGTAAATTATATTCTTTTTTTTTAATTTCTTCGTTATTATTTCCATAGTTCTCTACAAATTTTTATATATGGGATCTGATTTTTCACTGTGTTATTGTGCCGAGAAGGTTAATTTCATGCGTGTTCTTTCAATTAGTATTCAATTAATATTTTTTGACTTTTCACACCACCAACTATATATAACCTACCAAAGATATTATAATAGTCCAATTAAATCTAATGTAATTTTTTGGTTCCATTGACCTACTTTGATATTTATTATCCACTAAACTATAGAAATATATAAGATGTTAAATTTTTCCAATGGATTTGGACACCGTGTTTGACCAAAAAAAAAAAAAAAAAAAAAAAAAAAAAAAAAAAAATAATTGACAAGTTAATGGGAGGTGGGCCCCCAACAGTGACTCGTACGGTCGTATCATCATCAGTCCTAGCAGTTCATTTGACTTGACTTTGTATTTTTTTGTAATTATTATTATTTGTAAGAAATATAAATCTAATGTATTAGATTTGATAAGAAATTATTATTTGAAAATCAAAACGTTTTTTATAAACATACCAAATTATAGATTTATACTTCCAAAGTTTAAGTAATTAAATATATATATCCCTCCAAAATTTAAGATTGTTTTATATATATGTCTATTATTTAGGGATGCAAATGGATACAGATTGGTGCCGATCCGTTCTGAATAAGGCAATAAGTTAAAAATAAAAAATAAAAAATAAAAAAATTATCTCAAATTCGCTTCGATTCGCTAAAAAATGGAGTAAGAGGCGGAAGGCCCTTTTTTTTATCCACTACGATCCATTTAAAATCTGGCAAGAGCCTGCTCCTATCCCAACTCGCTCGGAAT
Organism: Ananas comosus; assembly: GCF_001540865.1. Classification (NCBI taxonomy): domain Eukaryota; kingdom Viridiplantae; phylum Streptophyta; class Magnoliopsida; order Poales; family Bromeliaceae; genus Ananas; species Ananas comosus. The sequence goes on from NC_033635.1 coordinate 5,776,858, forward strand.
AGTCCAGTAAGTGAAAGCAAAAAAAAAAAAAAGGGACAAAATCCAACAGCCCCGACCCATCAAGAAAATGGGACAAAATGTGGCAGGCTCCTCCCACCACCGAATCCGCTCCTGTTAGTTAAGTTTGTTTAACCATGATTAAAATAGAACCAAACAACGAAATCATATTTAATTAATGTATAAAATAACTTTTTTATCCTCCCAAACCTCCTACATTTAAATGAATTAATTGCATATGATTCTTTATAAAGATATCGTATTGTAGATATATCCTTTCAAAATTGAAGTTACCAAACTTGTCTTTATAAAATTTAAATTTTTTTTTCATTTATACCCTACAGCTAGGTTTTTTATGTATGTCTTCTATTCAACCTTTGACATCTAAATTCCGCAAATTTCAAAGCAGTCATACATGAGAAGAAATAACCGATCTTTCACTAATATAGTTCGTCCAAAAGAGCAAAATAATAGAGAGGAGACGAACACTATGACGGAGGAGAAAAGGAGATGGTGCCGAGGCATCAAAAATGAGTGGAAGAGAAAACGAAAAAGCAGAAAATCTTTAGGTGCAAATATGTGGGACATGAAAAATTGGGCGAGATTTGAAAAAGGAAGAAGCGGAAACCATTGGAAGGGACATTTTTGCATAATTAATTTCAGTATTTGGAGGGACACATTTGCAAAGATATAATTTCAGTACTTAGAGTGACATGTTTATAAAGATGACTCTTGTGTTTTTGTGAGGAAGACATGTTTTTCCGATTCGAGCCGTTAATCCTATTTGCAAGGACATAGTTGTAAGGATAATATTATTATTTTATTTTTCTAACGGTTAGAAATAAATAGAGAACTACCGGCTCGAAACTAGAGGGATAAATATGAACATAACAGCATATTTTTGGAGAAACAAATTTAATTATTTAAATTTTTTTAAAGATATATTTATAAAGAACTCTATACAATTAGTATTAGCGTTCCTATAAATGTACGTGGCCCAATTAATCAAATTCAAATCTGAATTTATTATAAATAAAAGTTAATTCTAAAAGATATAAAATTGCTTGATATGATATATCTTATTCATTTTTCATCTATTAACCAACCAGCCAGCCTCACGTCATTTCGAACATTTTTCATTGGCCCAATCTGAATTTATTATGGAAGGCCATTTAGACCGAGTCATGTTCGAAATGACGTGAGGCTGGATTGGGCCGAGTCATATTCGAAGTGGTGTGAGGCTGGTTGGTTGGGCCGAGTCACAATTGAGATCCGTGGGCGCTGTATCTGTACGCTTTAAGTGAATTGGTTGCGTATTTCTAACGTTTCGAGTTTTTGGGATCAATGGTTAGCGTCAGCTCAAGCTTTTGGAATTAATGATTAGCTATAAAAATATTTAAAAATAAGTTTTCAGAGAATAACGATTTTTTCGTATAATTTAATAATGAACTTTTCTAACTTAATTATATTTGTTGATTGTTGATTAGTTTGCATTGCCTTTTGAATTAATCTACTCTTTCTTATAAACTTTTAATTATAAAAGTAGAAATGAGTAATAGTTTGAGACAAGATCGACATTTAAAGTTGATTTTAAATGTTACAATTTTTTTTTTCTTTTCAATTTACCTGTAATTCTGCAATATCTCAAATAGTCCAATACTTTTCTAACCTCGCAAAGTCGGGAGCTCGAGCTCTATTTTTGCACCCCACTCCCCGTTTCTTTAATCTCTCAATAATATAGGATCTTTATCAAAAATAGTATCTATCATCGACCATTCCTAGAACAAGTGGTAAAAGGTTTGATGGTTGGTATCCGAGATCCAAGTTCGAATCCTAATTGATTCAGATTTCTAGCTAAGTTTTTTTTCTAAATGAAATAAACGAAGCAGCTAGCGTATTATCTATCTCTCTCAAAAAAAAAATGTGAAATCACAAGGGTGGTATTTGAAGTTTGGAGATTTTGTGAAGATAGGCCATCTCTTTGAATTTTACAGATTCGGACCAAATTTTTAAACAACTGAACAAAATACTCTTATTTTTTTTCTCTCTCGTTCTTTTTGCTCTCTCCGACCTTTCTTCACTGTCTCCATGGCCCTCCACGATACTAACGAGCGCAGCNTTTTTTTTTAATGCAGTATGTTATCTATTTACACATATAGGTAACATGTCCAACTAATTTACCATGGTGCGTAACCGCAATAAAAAAGTCTACTGTATTATACTTGTACCACATCAGCAATAATAAGTCAATCATATCTTTTTTTAAGAAAAAATGTACAATAAAAATACTTTTTGATAATCATGATGTAATGAATTAATCCAAAAAATTTATTTGATTGGTCGGAGAAACAGCGTCATCAATATAACTAGGGTATTCTAGAATTTTTCCACCATGAAATAAAAGTGAATGCCATCCGTAGCAATACGGCCACTGATATTTGATTTTATTTATTTATTCATTTTAGTGCTCGGGCATCTAAATTTACAACATTTTGTCCTTTTTTTTTAATCGATATTCAATTTCGACAATTTATTTGTATATCCACTTGACGCACAGAAAAATAATTTTGGAAAAAAACGTAAGATTTATGCCTCATTCATTTGGTATCGTTGCTGTTTTTCAATTTTTTAAGCACGAATTCTGTAAAATTTAGTATGTTGGAGGTAACATCTTTTTTTTTTATTATTATTATTGTTATAGTTGGTTAGCTTACAATTCATCCAGCTGAGAAATAAATAATAATTTATTTTTAGAAAAAATAAAAAGTACAAAAAAAAGTATTTTTAAATTTTTATTTTTTGTTGTCAAGTATAAACCCCTATATCATTTGTTATATAAAACTTAACTAAAAAAATTAGAAAGTAAACAGGATACGAAACGAGGCCGTAGTTTTTCGATGCTACAAATATTTTAAATCACGCTCAACAGTACGGCACGTCAATTTTGATTCTCTATCATAAAAAGAGAAAAGAAAAAATAAAATCGTAGCCCGCTTGCTAGTAATAATATTAAACCAAGTGCAGGCTTCTAAATTACCAATTGTGCTTGCTGGCCCCAAATATCAGACTGTGCGTGGCTGAATTAGGCCCACTAACACCTTCCGACGGAGGCCCAACAAAATCTCCGGCCCAGATAGGGATGACAATTTTTCTCGCGGACCCGGGTCCCCTATAGGAAGTCGAATGTACTGGAGTGGTAAAAATTCGGTACGAGTATAATTTGAATAAAATTTCCATCTTAATTTTTAAGTTCGTCGAAAAATGCAGTTTAAAAAATGGATCCGCCAATTATCCGGATATGTGATTTACGTAGAAATTATACGTTCGCCAATTAAAAATTTGGGGTAAAAAATTGGGCCGTTAAACTAAGCTTTTTTGTCTAGATTTATGCTACTGGCGTACATTGTTATAAATTCTTAAGAATATAAAAATAGAAAGCTACAAAATAATTCTCTATCTTCATTTTTTTTTTTTTCATGATCCATGTATTTCGAAAGTTCATAAAGTTTTTCAATAATTCGCGAATAATTCGGCAATAATTTGGAAAGGGATTTCATCCAAAAATTTTGCACATTTTTTTGGTCGAATAGTTCGGCATACGTGAATTATTCGCGAATAATGAATTTAATTAAAAAAAATCACGTTTTATTCCGATTTTTTGGGAATAAATCATATTCGGACTGTTTTATTCGGATTTTTAATAATTCGTAAATAATTCGTGAATTAACTAACTATGGAGCAGAATTCTATTTTTTTTTTTTCTAGAATTTGCATCCATCTACTTTTGCTTCCAAAAACTGCAGGTTTTATCATATTTGCTGAAGATATATTAATAGAAGGGAAAAATATACAAGACCCCTTAAACTTTAGCTCTTTTATAGATAGACACAAGAATTTTCAATTTTGAAAATTAAAACCTCCTAAACTTTATCAAATAATCTGGCAGGCTCTTCTCCTGGATTGAAGTCACAATTATACAGCTATTTTGATCACGTAACACTCACATAATCTTGTAAAACTTTTAAATAAAAAAAAATAATAATAATTTCTTTTGATGTTTACAATTAAGCCTCAGTGTAGAAGAACAGAGTGAATATACCTTCAATTTATTGCCTTTCTTTTATATGATAGAATAGAAAAAAAAAAAAAAAATAATGTCTTTAAATTTTAAAGCTTAATAATATTATATTCCAGGCATACCACCAATGCAGTTGCATAACTAGTAATTTCAGTTGCAGAAAGTGGCCTATTGAACTACTTAATAAAGTTTAAGAGGTTTTACAAAAACCACATATTCACCCAAAATTTGATTCTGAGTTCCGTTTTCGAGTCAATTTCATGCCAAAACGGATCTAGCTTGATCCAACATTTAAAGACATACTGTCAAGCAACTCAAACTGTAACTTTGTCAATCTACCAAGTCGTCCGGAAAGCAGTAAAAACTTCATATTCATCTAGAATTCAATTCTGAGTTCCATTTTCGCGTCAATTTACCGTCGAAACGGGTTTAATATGGTCAAGCATTTTAAAGACACGCTGTCAAGCAATCCAAACTGTAACTTTGTCGATTTGCACAAGTCCAGCATATTATATGTTTAATTGCCAATACTGAAAGTTTATGTGTCTATTTGTCAACCAAATCAAGTTTAAGGGGTCTCTATGCATTTTTTCTTAATAGAATGTTTTGTACAAGAGAAATGCCACGTCATGCAACAAACAAAGGGGTCTCTGTGCAAATAACACTTTACTAAAAAGCCATAAAATTACTAAACTTTTCCAAGCAAAAAGCATCCTAAGGTATATTTGGCAAATTAAATTAGTAGTTTGTGTTAATTAATTACTTGTAGATTTGTGATGGACTCACAAAACAATATATGCTACTATAATAGGAACATATTTTAAGCAAAATTAATTAACGAACAAAACCATATTATTTGCATGAACACATGGTAACTTACAATCCCCATTTTCATGGGGTTTATATGATTATAATTAAAAAGAATCAAATTTAATTAGGAAAGGGTGTTTTCCTACATAATTAACCATTTTATCCGTACATAAATAGTACATCTTAGGCCGAAATTATTGCCCCCCTAACTAGTGTATCGAGACGTCGCACCCACCACATTAATTAATTTATTTATTTTTTAGTGTATATATTTTACAAATTAAAAATTTAATATGACATTTGTATAAATATTTATAAGTTGCAAAAACAAAATATTATTACACAAGCATTCACTTTCCTGTTTCATCCAAGAAAAAAAAAGAAAGAAGAGGAATATTATCCAAACCGAAATGAAGAATTATTGCCGCATTTATCTTGAACTGCATATATATTTTTTAAATAAAATTAAAAGTAAAATTAAAAGACAGTCAATGGGTATGATACCTAAAATTTTATCCAAATCTGATACAAAACGGATATAGTTTCAAATACGAATATGAAAAAAATGAAAACTTGACGGATTCGAATTTGTATATGAATTTTGTTTGTACCTGACCTAAACCCGAATCCGAATAGATCTTACATTTTATAAATCCGAACCTGAACCCGATTTGAAGGCTCCATCATCGAAAACAAATTGATCGCAACAAAGCACGTTTACTATCGATAGCATTCTAGCTCAACTCTCTCTCTCTCTCTCTATATATATATATATATATATTTAATATTATATTTGAATAAATATATTTTGAAATACGATCAGGAGAAATGATTGTTTCGAATTCGAGTGTTTGTTAGGTTCAATTTTGAATATGTAGTTTCAAAATACGCCATGTTCAAATTTTCAGTTTAGTTGTTGGGTTCGAGTTCAGATTTTTAAAAATCAGCCCCGACTTCGACCCGTTGACATTGCTAGCCAACACAAAACTTAGTTATTTTGAGACTAGCCCCTCAGCTTGAGTGGAACAAAAACAACTTCAATTGGACTTGACCTAAATTATGTACTAAGCTTTTAATATTTTAATTTTTATTATCTCATCTTCTAATACAAATGATTTAGCATATCTCAATCCGAACTTAACAAAATTTTCAAGCTTTTGACCAAATATTTCATTATCTAATGAAAATTTTTGCTGTTTAATGAAATATTAAACAAGTATTCTACCGAAGATCATTAAGTTCTAACCGAATTTCGGGCAATTTTTGTGAACCTTTTTGAGAAATTAAAGGAAATTTAAGGTTAGGTACCTAACCCAACACACAACTAACCAACACCTAATTGTAATAATGTAGGAGACCCTCTAACTAGTTTTAGTCTACTATTTTCAACGACATCAACTTTTACTTAACTTTTCAGCGAAAAAGCAAAATCAAGAAATTACAAAATAGCGACAAATAAAGAATGAGCTTCTAAACCTTAAAAGCAAATAATCGATACATTTGATTCTGCTGCAGAAGAAGCTATTGAAGCTATATTAATGTAGCACTTCTTCTAATCCTACTTAAATAACATTTATCAAACTACGTAATTATGTATAACAGAATCAAGCATCGCAGGGAGACACTAAGTGGGTGTTTGGCCTAGATTCCGGAATGTGATTTTGGAGCCAAAAATTGACATTTTCTTCAATAGATTGTCTTGTAACTTCTTTTTTTTTTAAATTTAATTTTGATTTTTAGAATCAACTTTCTGATTTTAGAGGCTCAGAATCAGAAGCAGTTAAAACCTACTGCTTGAATTCTTATTCCGATTTGTGACTCAAATTTTAAATTTTTATTTTAATTTTGGATTCAAACTTTAAATTTAAATTCAAATTTTAAATTATTTTGAAATAAAATTTAATAAAAATTATTATTTGTAAACAATAAAATAAATTTACCAAACAGATTTACAAAATTATTTTAGAAAAATCGCTTTTTCATGGAAACTCAACCAATTACATTACAGCTTTTAACCAAAATTAATTCCCTTAACCAAAATTAATTCCCTCTCCAAACCAAAATCAATTATGTAGAAATTATTTCTAACCAAAAGCTAAGCCAAACAGGCCCTAAACTTTCCAAGAAAAGCTTATACCCAAAGAGGAATTGGTATTCCTTTCTAGAATTAAGCAACATCTAATAAGGTTATACATTTGGAAGATTAAGCAGTAATCTTTATTAATCTATTATTAATTGTAGATTTGTAAGAGATCAAAACTAGCTCACATAGAAATCGATCTATAATAGGAAACAAAATTAAGTAAACTAATGAAAGGAACCATAAATATATATATATATATATATATATATATATATATATATCTTTAATTAATTGCATGCTATATACTAAGTACTTGAATAGCCCAATATATATATATCTGCATGTGTACTCTCATTCATAGACCACAACATATGTCAATGTATGATCCGAACAAAAATCTAGAAGATCTTTACCAGTATCCGGAAAGAGATTCTCATGATTTGTACATCAACATTTATGGGAAATTAAATCGAAATTTAATGTGGAAATTAATTAATGGTGTTTTGTTTTATAAAAAATTTACCCAGTTTCTATCCGTACATAAATGTACCATTATTATGCCTTACTGAGATAACTATATTTCCTGCACCCAGTGTATCCACAAACAACGTTAAGTTGCATTTAATATTTTCTAAATTAATTGTTGTTTAGATATTAAATAGTCTATAAAAAAAAATGTACAACGTNTAATAAATTAATTATAATAATTATCTAATTATTATTAATTAATTACAAATAATAAATTAATTAATTACTTAATTATTAAAGTAATAAATAATAATTTAAATATATTAATTAGATTAATTAATAATTTACTATCATTAAAATTAAATTTAGATTTTAATTAATCTTGTTCTCATCAAGGAACAAGCTTGTTCCAGTAAAAAGGTGGAACAGCAGTTCCAGCCTTATACCGGCTTGTTCTTAAAATCCTGGAACTACTGTTCCCGAGCAACAAATATTGCGTTTGGGAACAAAGGGGGGAACAAGGGCTTATTCCCCCCTTGTTCCCCATCCAAACGCTACCCTAGAATTAAGCAACATCTAATAAGGTTATATATTTGGAAGATTAAGCAGTAATCTTTATTAATCTATTATTAATTGTAGATTTGTAAGAGATCAAAACTATCTCACATAGAAATCGATCTATAATAGGAAACAAAATTAAGTAAACTAATGAAAGGAACCATATATATATATAAATATCTTTAATTAATTGCATGCTATATACTAATAAGTACTTGAATAGCCCAATATATATATCTGCATGCGTACTCATTCATAGACCACAACATATGTCAATGTATGATCCGAACAAAAATCTAGAAGATCTTTACCAGTATCCGGAAAGAGATTCTCATGATTTGTACATCAACATTTATGGGAAATTAAATCGAAATTTAATGTGGAAATTAATTAATGGTGTTTTGTTTTATAAAAAATTTACCCAGTTTCTATCCGTACATAAATGTACCATTATTATGCCTTACTGAGATAACTATATTTCCTGCACCCAGTGTATCCACAAACAACGTTAAGTTGCATTTAATATTTTCTAAATTAATTGTTGTTTAGATATTAAATAGTCTATAAAAAAAAAATGTACAACATAGAATAGATCAATATTATTTTATCCATGTAACGAAGTAAAGATCGAAGATATTTTTTGATATGAAAACTTTCGAATCTCTTGAAATTGAACATATTCACTTAATTTAGAATTTTAAAGCCGCGATAGATGATACGCTGGGCGTAGGCAATGATTTTTCAATATATATAAAATAGATAGATAGAATAGAATTGAGTTTCTATACTTGTAAAAAGCATAGGAGCTAAACTTGCTCGTAATTTTTTAGTCGTCGAGAATCCATACATTACTAATAAAGAAGATTTAATAAGACACAACACTAATAGTGTTATATGAATCTTAAAACTCAACGCGCCCTCTCTCTCTATGTATATAGAAAGAAAGAACATAACCTTATATTTTTCAAGTCACGCACTTTTTTGGCATGTGACATCAACATGGCTCCTTATATAGAAGTAAGCAAAATGCACACACCTTATTATAAATATAAATACATCATAATACAAACCTCAATAATTAGGATGTTACATATATTATATATTATATATATATATATATACACGTGCCTTCTTATTTCCTCTATAGCTTATTCTCTCTCTAAAAAGGCTAACGTATCCCAAGAGGAACATAGAAGAAGAAGAGCAATCGACGTTCTCCATAAGCTAGTTAAGTTTCTCTCTCTCTCTCTCTCTCTCTCTCTCCAGAGGAAACCATAAATTTATAATAACACCTACTTGATTACACCATGATGAGCATTGTTAATTGTAGGTTACTCTAATGAACCATTTACTAATTAGTTAATACTCTCTTGCACATTTTTGCAGATTCCTGCTGCATATAAATTAAATCAATGGGTCATCTCCAAAACAAGCTTCTTTTGATCACCCTTCTCATATTCTTCTCCTTCCACAACCTGTTCTCTTGTTGCTACTCTACCTTGGAGGAGAGCTCCATTAATAATCCCTACTATGACACCGCTAACTATCGCATGGACTACTATGATTCCCTTCCTTATCAAGAACTCAGTAGTGGCGCTGGTCCGACGTCTCCGGAGAGAGCTTTCAACGTCGACGATTACGGTGCGAGGGCCGACGGAACGACCGACGATCGCGACGTACGTACTATCGCATCGTAATATTCTTNGCTCACATAGAAATCGATCTATAATAGGAAACAAAATTAAGTAAACTAATGAAAGGAACCATAAATATATATATATATATATATATATATATATATATATATCTTTAATTAATTGCATGCTATATACTAAGTACTTGAATAGCCCAATATATATATATCTGCATGTGTACTCTCATTCATAGACCACAACATATGTCAATGTATGATCCGAACAAAAATCTAGAAGATCTTTACCAGTATCCGGAAAGAGATTCTCATGATTTGTACATCAACATTTATGGGAAATTAAATCGAAATTTAATGTGGAAATTAATTAATGGTGTTTTGTTTTATAAAAAATTTACCCAGTTTCTATCCGTACATAAATGTACCATTATTATGCCTTACTGAGATAACTATATTTCCTGCACCCAGTGTATCCACAAACAACGTTAAGTTGCATTTAATATTTTCTAAATTAATTGTTGTTTAGATATTAAATAGTCTATAAAAAAAAATGTACAACGTAGAATAGATCAATATTATTTTATTCATGTAACGAAGTAAAGAAGTTGTTTTTTGATATGAAAACTTTCGAATCTCATGAAATTGAACATATTTACTTAATTTAGAATTTTAAAGCCGCGATGGATGATACACCGGATGTAGGCAATGATTTTTCAATATATATAGAATAGATAGATAGAATAGAATTGAGTTTCTATACTTGTAAAAAGCATAGGAGCTAAACTTGCTCGTAATTCTTTAGTCGTCGGATCGCCTCAGAATCCATACATTACTAATAAAGAAGATTTAATAAGACACACCGCTAATAGTATTATACAAATCTTGAAACTCAACGCGCGCTCTCTCTCTCTATGTATATAGAAAGAAAGAAAATAAACTTATATTTTTCAAGCCACGCACTCTTTTGGCATGTGACATCAACATGGCTCCTTATATAGAAGTAAGCAAAACGCACACACCTTATAAATATAAATACATCACAATATATACCTCAATAATTAGTATGTTACATATGTGTGTATATATATATATATACACGTGCCTTCTTATTTCCTCTATAGCTTATTCTCTCTCTAAAAAGGCTAACGTATCCCAAGAGGAACATAGAAGAAGAAGAGCAATCGACGTTCTCCATTAGCTAGTTAAGTTTTTCTCTCTCTCTCTCTCTCTAGAGGAAACCATAAATTTATAATAACACCTACTTGATTACACCATGATGAGCATTGTTAATTGTAGGTTACTCTAATGAACCATTTACTAATTAGTTAATACTCTGTTGCACATTTTTGCAGATGCTGTTTCATATAAATTAAATTAATGGGTCATCTCCAAAACAAGCTTCTTTTGATCACCCTTCTCATATTCTTCTCCTTCCACAACCTGTTCTCTTGTTGCTACTCTACCTTGGAGGAGAGCTCCATTAATAATCCCTACTATGACACCGCTAACTATCGCATGGACTACTATGATTCCCTTCCTTATCAAGAACTCAGTAGCAGCGCTGGTCCGACGTCTCTGGAGAGAGCTTTCAACGTCGACGATTACGGTGCGAGGGCCGACGGAACGACCGACGATCGCGACGTACGTACTATCGATCGCGTCGTAATATTCTTAAATATATCTATATAATCTTTACGTACGTACGTACGTAGCTTTAATTTTTATCTTAAAGATCGATGTTAAGTACAGTAATGATAAGTTACTTTCGATGATCAGGCGTTTCTGAAGGCGTGGAACGCGACGTGCTCGTCGTCGTCGGATTCTGCTGCATTCGTAGTGCCTGAGGGGAAAACTTATCTCCTGAAGCCACTTATCTTCTCCGGCCCATGCAAAGCTACTCATGTTACTGTGATGGTGATGATAATTAATATTTAAGGATATTTTTTTAATATTTAACGATGTTTAATTAAAAGCGTCCTAATATATAGTTTAGCGTCATATTTAAAAATGTCGGTTAAAACGTCGTCGGCAAATAAAGAGTGGTCACGAACATATATACCGACGCTTATGCCAGTCATCCGACGCTTCAATAAATAATGGTTTAGACATGAATAGAAACTAATTTGTGGAAAAAATTGTGTGTGGATTAGATTAGAGGAACACTTGAAGCTTCGAAGGATCGATCGGATTGGCCGACCGACGAGATTCGGACGCATTGGATCAAATTCGAGAGCGTAAAAAACCTGCTAGTGCAAGGTGGTGGAACACTCGATGGAAATGGTGACATTTGGTGGCAAAACTCTTGCAAGATCGATGAATCTCTAGTATGTAATTTTTCTTTTTCCCTCCGATTTCGAATCAAATATTCAACAAGTAATTTCTCTTTTGCATGTATTATTACACCAACTATGACATAATTTTTTGTTGTTTTGTTTTTTTAACTTCTCAGCCTTGCATTCACGCGCCAACGGTAATTAACTAATCCTGAATTAATCTGTTTTTAATTTGTATGATCCTTCATATATATATAAGGATTTAATGATGTTTAATTTATGCGTATATAGGCTTTGTACTTCTACGGGTGCCAAAACTTGAGAGTGGAAAACATCAATCTAAGAGATAGCCAACAAATCCACATGACATTCGGGTACTGCGCCGACGTCGAAGCGTCCGAGCTAACCATCACCGCACCCGAATGGAGCCCGAACACCGACGGAATTCACGTCGCGAGCACCACGAACGCGCACATACACGACTGTTCGATCGGAACCGGTACGAAATTATGCACGCATATATATATATACATTTGTTTTAATTACTTCACTAATTACAAAATTAACTTAATTGATGCAGGAGATGATTGCATCTCGATTGTTAATGGCTCGAGGAATATAAAGGCCACGAACATAGTTTGCGGTCCGGGTCACGGAATTAGGTGATTTCACTGTACTAATTAAATTCTAAGTTATATATATACATAGTTGTTTAAATAGGATCAAAATTAAAGTTAAGCTTGTGGTCCGGGTCACCGAATAATTAGGTGCTCTCGTTAATCTAATTCCAACCAATATGTATAACTAATTGTACTATGTAGGATCATCGATTTGACATGCATGGGACTCCTCTCACCAATATGGATCCTAATTAAATAATGATTGATTTTTGGTTTTTTTTCTCTTAATTAATTTAAATTTGTGTGTGTGTGTGTGTGTGTGTGTGTGTTTGTGCATGATTGATTTGGTGAACAGCATAGGGAGTTTAGGAGCGAACCACTCGACAGATCATGTGTCTGATGTGATTGTTGACAATGCCATGTTGACGGGTACAACAAATGGAGTGCGCATCAAAACTTGGCAGGTGATAATAATAATTAGAAAAACTTCAAATATTATCCGTATAATTTCACATTTTGTTATTTTAGTATTATGTCGTTTAATGTGTATCAATTTAGTATCTCGTAATTTTATTTTTTTCTTTTTATTATTTCCTCCATTAATTTTTTTTGTTAAATTAGTGATAGAACTAAAACTAAAACTAAAAGATGCTAAATTGAATATTCGATAAACTTAGGTGGGATATCTGAAATTTTTTGTATATAATTTAATAAAATGTTAACAAAGATGCTGACGAAAAAAAAAAAAAAAAAAAAAAGAAACCATATGTTATTAAATTGATAAACTTTAAACTATAGAATAGTAAAGTGAGAACCTATAATAATTATATAATCATTATTAAGTTTGTTTTTGGTCTCTTGGATCTTTTTGACTTCCACAATGGTAGCTGTGTTGGTTAGTTAAAACTGAGCAATCAGTGATGATTAACCTATAAACTAGGTAGCACTGCTTTAAAAAAAGGGCATAGAATTATTATTTGAGCTGGAATTAATTAATACTTGCTTTTAGAAGCATGGTACGACGATGAAACTTTTGTGTCACGATCGGTTTTCTTAGATGTGATGTACATTATTGAAAGTATTTAAATTTTAAAATTTTGCTTAGTAATGTTTTTATTTTATTTTTTTAAGTAAAATATTTTGAAGTAGAGTTCTTTTGCTTTTAGAAGCATAAGAGAGTTCGTACTTTCAACTTTTAACTCTTAGATCAATCCTTTTGATCATTTTTTATCTTTAGATTAATATTATTATCCTAGGGAGACCACTCAACTCGAAGGGGACCGCTTAACCCTAAGAGGGATCACTATCACCCCGACCCTACAATCCTTAATCCAAAAGCCAAAAAGTCAGAAGCACTAATTCACTTATGCTTTTAATAGCATATATAGTAGCTCTACGCAGTATTTTATATCAAAATGTGTAAGAGTAGATAGTGAATTGATTGTAATCTTTTTATTCAAAGTATATACTTGGCAACAAATAAAAAAATTTTGAAAGGTTGAAAATAATATATTTTGCTTCAAAACCTTTTTTTTCACACAAGTTGTCATCTGTAAACTTGACTGGATGTATTTATAAGTTAGTCAACTGTAATAATAAAATAAAAGTCTTTCTTCTAATACATCAAATTACATAAAATTAGTGTTTAAAAACAAAAAAAAGAAAAAATGGCAACGATACGAGACAATTAGGCCTAAATTTTATGATTTTTTTAATATTATTTGCCAATGATCGAAAGGTCCCAACATCGACAATTTTAATGGTCAAAATATGGCACTTGCAAATTTAACAGTATAAAAACATTCAAGTCTGATAAAATTTTAATAGAACTTTTTTTAACTATTTAAAATAAGATCACTAACTTCGCTTTAAAATTTTAGTTTTATATCATTATGTGTTATTAGATTTTATTTTCAGCAGTTAATCTTGAAAACCACTCAATCATTAGGCAGATAGTATCTAAAGTTTGCCAAAAATTTGGATCTTAAAGACTTCAAATACTCTAAATCAAGCCTATCAAAGCCGATCGCATATTTGGAAGTTCCATCATCATCATCGAAATCAGAGTGGAAGCATGTTCGCACTACTCCCAAACTCAGCTCAAGAACAATAAATATGAGAACATTATTAAGTAACATATGGTTTTATTTGTATTTGTAAGGATAGTTACTTGACTTGGCTAAATCACTTTGAATTTCTACGTGGTAAGACACCTAGAGGGGAAGAGCAAGGTCTCGGGTTTGAGTAATTAGTTTTTATTTAGAATTTTAATAAATTCAGTCTAATTTTAGTTCAAATCAGTTTAAATTCTATCCAATAATTAAGTTATTTTTCATTCAATTGTCAATTTATTAAGTATGACACGTCAAATTATTAAAAACTTATAGCAATTAAATACTGTTTGACTGGTATACTACATTAAAAATTAAATATGTTTAAAATATTTGATTAAATTAAAAATATATGAGATGAATTAAAATCAGCATTCTATATGTATAAATAAATTAAGAAGTTTATAATAAGTTATTATATTATTTTGCGAGGTTTAGAAATTTCGCGGGGCGGGGACTACTATCCACATCCTCGCCTCGCCTCGTCCCGGCAAGCCGGAAAAATTTCTATCGCCTCTCTATCAACATGGGAACAAAATCCTCCCCATTCGGGGCAGGTTTCTACAAAGACCCGTATTTTGAGTCTTATTAAAGATGACTAAAGGTTTCTGACAATAAACTAGTGAAATTTAACTTAAGTTTCAAATAAACTTAAATTGCTTTACAAGGATGCTGCTATAGGTGCTAGGGCACTAGCCAATATTTCATATATCTTTGAATTGAATTTCCAACATAACAGTCATCTAGGAAATTTGGATGTTCAAATATGAAAAATTTCTCAAGATTCAAGCACAAACTAACTTTATAGTTGTCACTCTTCTTAGTTTTCAACAAACAAACATGCATATTTGAACTATGTTCATGCTAAAGTTCTAACTAAAAATCTTAAAAATCCATATGAACCTAACTAAAAGTAATCAGTTGTCATAAACTTGGATCTAAGAGTGACAACTATAAACTAACTTTATAGTTGTCACTCTTCTTAGTTTTCAACAAACAAACATGCATATTTGAACTATGTTCATGCTAAAGTTCTAACTAAAAATCTTAAAAATCCATATGAACCTAACNAAAAAAAAAAAAAAAAAAAAAAAAAAGAAACCACATGTTATTAAATTGATACATTTTAAACTATAGGATATTAAAGTGATAACCTATAATAATTATATAATCATTATTAAGTTTGTTTTTGGTCTCTTTGATTTTTTTGACTTCCACAATGGTAGCTGTGTTGGTTAGTTAAAACTGAGCAATCAGTGATGATTAACCTATAAAATAGGTAGCACTGCTTTAAAAAAAGGGCATAGAATTATTATTTGAGCTGGAATTAATTAATACTTGCTTTTAGAAGCATGGTACGACCATGGAACTTTTGTGTCACGATCGGTTTCCTTAGATGTGATGTACATTACTGAACGTATTTAAAATTTAAAATTTTGCTTAGTAATGTATTTTTTTTTATTTTTTTAAGTAAAATATTTTGGAGTAGAGTTCTTTTGCTTTTAGAAGCATAAGAGAGATCGTGCTTTCAACTTTTAACCCTTAGATCAATCCTTTTGATCATTTTTGACCTTTAGATTAATATAATAATCCTAGGGGGACCACTCAACTCTAAGGGGACCACTTAACCCTAAGAGGGACCACTATCATCCCGACCCTACAATCCTTGATTCAAAACTAAAAAGTCGGAAGCACTAATTCACTTATGCTTTTAATATCATATATAGTAGCTCCACACAGTATTTTACATCAAAATGTGTAAAAGTAGATAGTGAATTGATTGTAATCTTTTTATTCAAAGTATATACTTGGCAACAAATAAAAAAATTTTGAATGGTTGAAAATAATATATTTTGCTTCAAAACCTTTTTTTTCACACAAGTTGCCATCTGTAAACTTGACTGGATGTATTTATAAGTTAGTCAACTGTAATAATAAAATAAAAGTCTTTCTTCTTCTAATACATCAAATTACATAAAATTAGTGTTTAAAAAAAAAAAGAAAAANTTTGGATGTTCAAATATGAAAATTTTCTCAAGATTCAAGCACAAACTAACTTTACAGCTGTCACTCTTCTTAGTTTTCAACAAACAAACATGCATATTTGAACTATGTTCATGCTAAAGTTCTAACTAAAAATCTTAAAAATCCATATGAACCTAACTAAAAGTAATCAGTTGTCATAAACTTGGATCTAAGAGTGAAAGGAAGCATACAGTATAATAAAAGAAAAGGCAATAGCAGCTTTTAAGTACCTCTCTAATATATTACTTTGAAATAAAAACAAGTAGATGGAATACATTTTTGAAGCAAATGCGTGGAGAACTTGAAGAATCTTCCCATTCTTTCTTCATGATCAACTACTAGGATGAAATGCATGCATGGAATGCATGAATCTTTGACTCAATGATAGATCATGTGAGGAAAAGGAACTGAAAGATGCATAACTCTCTGTTAGATCCATATATAAGAGGTGTATCGGAAACCAAAAATAGTGAACAAAAGTTATTTCCAATTATTTATGAACTTGAACATTGTTTTTGTCAGTTTAGTGGATCTGGTATAGACGAAATTTCACAACTGAAGCTACTTAAACAAACAACTAGGGCCTTGATGAGATGAAGAGGACAACATATGTTTAATTTCATGCCAGAGGAACCTGCAAAATAGAGATTGGTTATAGCTAGCAATGATGTTAATGCCCCTAAGCTTCTATTTAGCTCCACTACAGCACATTATGAATACTACAATGGAGAAAAACAATAAGTGCAAATAATTGAAAAGGAATACGAGGAGGGGAGAGAAGAGCCGAAGAAATTTCCTTCAAAACAGCATTCTTATACTGTAAGAAACATATTTGCATGTATGGATGAATGTATCCAGTTTGTCTGTATACTAACAAATGCATAAACAACAAACACTCATGCAGAGAAACAGATAATCATATTTTTAATATCATAATAACATCATACACAATAGAAATGTCAAGGTATAAGCCATAAAGCCTCATGTAAAATACATATCAAGTGTAGCATAATATTCATCTTCAATCATAAGACCAAAAGTTTCTAAGTCGTATCAATCAACTAAATTATAAGCTAAAAGCACCTTTCTGTGTAAATAAAATACGTAAGGCCAAGATAAAGTCAAGATAGATAGGCTTTTTGTATGGCTATCAAGTGTAGCATAATATTATGTTCTGTAGGAATCACTCGAACTGGATATCCTACGAAGTAAACTGTAGCATTGTAGAAATTTCAGCAGGCTAGCAGGCTACAGCTTATTACCTACATGTTCTCAAATTAGTAATTCTGGTCCTTTTTGCTTTGTAATTTTATTTACGCATACCTTTCTGCTTTGATGCGTAGGGAGGACAAGGACATGCGAAAAACATAATTTTCAAAAACATAAACGTGCATAACGTCTCCAATCCTATTATCATAAATCAGGACTATTGCGACTCCATGATCCCATGCCATGAACAGGTAACAACTCAGAGCACGAGTTTCCTATAATTTTGTTAATTGATGAAGTCGACTCATAACTTCGTAATCTTCTTTTGATGCAGAAATCAGCTGTTGCTGTAAGTGGAATCCTTTACAAAAATATCAAGGGAACTAGCGCTACAGAATTTGCTCTGAAATTAAATTGCAGCAAAAGTGTTCCATGCCATGATGTGGTGTTACAGGATATTTCTTTAGAAGGAGAAGGTGGAATTCCTATCCATAGTTTGTGTCGGAATGTTAAATGGACTGCAATTGGAAATATCTATCCTACTTGTTCTTCATAGACATAGTTCAATGTTCAGGAAATAGAAAAACAATATGATGGTTAATGTTATAGACCTATTTTCTAGTCTATATATATTTTGTGCAGTTATATGAAAGGCAGCATCTGTTTTTTTGTTTTATGCATTTAATGTTTCTCATCTAATACCTTGGATGTCAAGATTGCGAGAATCCACCATTCTCTCTTACACTACTTCATGTAGAAATTCTAGTTGAAAAGAACAAAAACCCGAATACCAAACAAGGCCGAAACAAATATCCAACAATCAATGCTGACTTTGTATGTGATTTTTCACCACAGAGTATCTTAATTTGTAGTATAATGTAAGAATATAATACGACTCTACTGATGAAACCATTAAACTCAGACTACTACAGAGGAAAGAAAATGGAAGATAACATAGAAATTGTATCAAGAGCTTTTTCAGACAAACAGTAGCATTCTTAACTGGTACTGTTCGGAGAATAAAAAAGTAGATTCGAGAAAACTGAGCCTTACCTTCTTCGAACGTAAACAAAGTAGAGTTTCTTATGCAAATAGAAAAATATCTGGATGCACCAACTAAATAAAATGACTCTTAACAAAGTGAAGCATACAAAGGGTGGAGACATCTTCAAACAACAAGGCTGGTAATTTTGAACATAGCACAAGAGCACTCAGATCAATACACCCATAAGAACTCACTGCAACAAGCAGCCCGAAAAGAGAAATCTATTTATTATAATCTTCTAAATCAATTTTCATCACGTAATTGTTACATTCAGGTATGAAGCAACCTTAAATTAATATACATTTCAAGTGTAAATCACATCCAGATAATGTTGTTGCTACAAATTGCATCTACTCTTCCTATAAAATTGATGCACAGCTTGCAAAAGAAGCAAAATAATACTAAATAAGCATCCCGGGGCAGTTGTACCTATCTTTCGGAGAATCCACACTTTATTCTGCACAGTAGCAATCGCTCTTGAAGACAATCTTGACATGACAGAAGCACAATCACAATAGATTCAGTAGCACAGGTTTGGCTGCGCCTCCAGAAGTAGAGAACTTTGGATATTGTTCAGTTTTAGCTCAAGTTCCACTACGTTCCAATGGTGGCAAGTTGACCAGTTCAACTAACAAAACGAGGCTTCAAGTTTTTGCTCTTTTATGCCTTTGAGAGATAAAGCGAATTCCTTCCTTCCCAAGCTCCAAAGTCTCACATCTTCCATCATTTAAACGAACTGATAAAGACGAAGTGCCTTCGATGATGTCAGAAACCACTCCTTGATGCCTATAAAAGAGATATAACAGTTACCTAACAATTAACCAAATCTCCAATTTTTTAAACAAAAGTTAGTCACACTATCTTATAATTGGCAAATGGTAAGTCCTTTCTGTTCAAAAGTGGCCATAATTTGCTGCAACAGGGCTATTTTCAATGGATAGTTCACTTTCAATAAATAACTGTTGAGTGGGTCAAATCCGTAAACACCCTTCGTTCAACAAAATATGCAATCTGTCAATAGTAGTGAGTAACAGAAACATAATACAAGAAATAACAAAAGGGATAGTTTTGGCATGTCCATATACTGATCAAACTGCCACTGCAACAACTAAGTTAAACCATTCCATTCGCGATATTATTTTCCACTCACAAGCATAACAATCTTAAATAGCTCAGAGATGAACAGTAAAGCATCCTATGTGTAAAAGGCCAAAATATCAACAAATAATAATAAGAAAAAAGAACTTGCCAGGAATTATCTGATGATAAACGGACTTCAACTCTTTTTCCAATTGCGTCCTTGCCCAGCTTCCGCAATATCCAGTTTGCATCCATCACTTCATCAGCAGGACTTTCCTGATGCGGCTTTGCAGGGCTATCCTCCAAGCTACCCACTTTCTTTGTCGAGGGCCTCTTTCTCTTTGATCTATGTCCTTTAACAAAGTTATCTTCCTCCCCTTCACGAGCCCAAGAGCTCCTATTATCGAGATATGGGTTTTTAAATTTCAATCTCAGCAGCGGTTTTGGGTCGTTGGAGGAATTGGAGACAAAGCGTGACGGTCGAGCATCATTGCTATTAACAGCACCTGCAGATTCTTTCTTTCCAACTACCTCATTTCCAACATTTTGTGATGTAGGGTCTATTTTATTGCTCCTCCCAGTTTGAAAAGGACTTCTTTGTGTAGCCACAGCCCCAGTGAAGTTATTATCCTTTTGTCGGATGTCAAACACTTTCCGAAGTTTTGCATCATTGTTTTCTCTCATTCCATGCTTGGAATTTCTTATCTGGTTCAGGTTATCATATTTAGCACCTAAAATAACCAAGAGAGATTTATTACTGAACGGATTTTCACTATAAGAAATGCATCACAAAATTAGTTCAACAAGATGAAGTCAAACAATAAAACCAAAAATTTCAAAGCCAGAAATCGCACTAAAATTGAGTAAACAAGATTAGTGCCTTAAAAAGCCGTTCACATAGTATTGGAGAAGATAAAGACACCTTGTGAAGATCAACAAGTGAAGAGCAAGTACCTTTGCTATGAACGGCTTCAACACTTGCATTACAATCCTCGGAGATAAAATTTTCGCCATCTTTTGTCCTCTGCTGAGTGATGTTTTCACTACCTGTTCCAGTGGACAGAGCTTTAATAAGACAATTAGAGTAGAGAAAACAGATAAATAGGTTTGTCCATATAACTAATTTGATATAGCTCTGCTTTGGTAAAAGAACAGATGATGACAACTACAGCTGCCAAAAGATGAACAGCAAAAATTTAATAGTATACTCTCACTCTCTTCTGTAGGCTTGAAGGCCACATCTGGCAGAAGGAAGATGATTGGGATCAAGAAGAGCAAGAAAGAGGAAAAGCTGAGAGTAAACCGGTCATCTTAATAGTTACACTACTATTTATAGTAATACTACTACTAACCTTACGAGAAGGATGATGACGGGACCTAAAGAAAAAATAATAATAATAATAAAAGCTTTAAATATGTAATTTTGATTATGTATCACAATTAGGCATGAATGCATGAACTTATGACCGTATAACAGGAACAACTGAAGTTACAAAATTGCTAAAATTGAAACTTCAAGACCCCAGTAAAAATCAAAACAAAAGCCAACTCTTCAAATCTTGATTCGTAAGTTTCTAAAATTATGCATCCAGTCAAATGGCTGAATTTGTTATACAAGGCTTTCTTCCTCTGTGGCCAAACTCTTCCCACATTGACAAATGTTTGATAGTTGTTTGCTGGAGACACAAACTGAAAGCACGCGGTATCAGTCAATACCTCTCCCAGCAGCTGGTCTTCAAGAAATTTTAAA
The DNA here is from genome assembly GCF_001540865.1 of Ananas comosus. Classification (NCBI taxonomy): domain Eukaryota; kingdom Viridiplantae; phylum Streptophyta; class Magnoliopsida; order Poales; family Bromeliaceae; genus Ananas; species Ananas comosus. The sequence goes on from NC_033635.1 coordinate 5,798,616, forward strand.
CAATCCAATCTCTTTCACAACTTATTAGAACCATTAAAATAAGTCACAACTCAGAAACAGGAGTCCCTAACCAACTGTTTGAAAATCCTCAAAACTTTCATTACATCTTTGATGCATAATGGAAATCAAATATACGAGGGATCCTAGCTGTAAATCTAGAATCAACTGCAAGAAAAGTCAAAGAAAACAAGTGGCCATGTTTTACATTTTTCCATAGCTAATTTCTTTCCACTTTCATGGTTAAATGTTCATATGGTTTAACTTTCATGATCTCAGTTCTTAACATACATTTTGTTTCGTGAATATCATGCCACATATTATTGGCTTCCTTGTAAAATTTTCCGTTTTAGCAAACTTACAAAAATTAATAGCACATGTTTGAAATCCACCCTGGGTTTATAACTCCCTCTTGCCACCAGCCAAATGCCACTCACCATGAGTACTACTAGCTGTTATGCATCTCGTAAGTTAGTCCGTCTTAAAACCTTAGGAATCCATAACGTAGGCTGTAAACATCATCAAACTGTCTGTACTATCTAAATATCTAAACCTCAGTACTAGTTCACCACCATTGCCATAAATGGCAATAGTTTGAACCAACAACAGACCAGCGAAGATTGTAAATCCACTGGCTCTCTGAACCACATGACAACAAACAAGACACGAGCAATCAAGAACAGAGAACTTCCCCAAGTACATCTATCTGATGGAACATAATCAACGTATATTGATACGAAATGGAGGCAGTACTAAAATCTATAGGAGGTATTATATTGATACAGAGTTGCATTGCCTCTTGTCAAAAAGTCGTTTTAAGTCTTTTACCTTCAAAGGCGTGCTATGAATAGAGATCCTCTAGTTCAACTTATGCATTATGATTTTAGAACCTAAGCATGAAGCCACATGCTTAGTTGCATATCCCTCCCTATTTGTTGTTTGTTTCATTCATATCCTCTACTTTTCCTTCCGCTAGAGCGAAAACACTTTAATTGCGCATGGCAGCATATAAATCTTGTAACAAAGGCATTAAATGCTATCACGGCCACCTATAGAGAAATATAATTGTTAAGATAAAAAACACAGGTATCTACCTTCTGCTATAGAACAATTTATTTTGGCAGAACAGTTTATCTCCAACTTATGGGCTCCATGAGATACTATCATTTTTAAAATAAAAAACTTACAATATTTTTATCATGAAATTGCACAATATTTTTATCATGAAATTGCACAAGTATCTGCATATTCATCTTCAAATCACAAATGCAATTAAAGTGCGAGGCGTGGCTGCCCTAAAAAGAGGGACATTTTTAGAGTATTATCATGGCATTTGAGAAGAGTAATTTAATAGTTAATCTTATAGACGTCCTTGAATTTAAAGAGGAATCATTCCACCAGACTGGCCAAATCAGAGCAATACCACAACAAGGAATGATGACAATAGAAGCAGCTAAAAGATGAGAAAGATCATACCATAAGAGACAGGAAATTCTTGATCTCTTTGGCAGCTTGAAGTTTCAGACCTCGGGGAACCAGAAACATTTTTATTCCGTGAACCAATATGTATAACCAATTTTGTACCTCTCCCAGTCTCACTATTGCTGACATTATTTGTAGAATATCCTTTGATCTTCAAACTTGGTAGCTTAGCACCCTTTATCTTGACTTTGGGAACTGTGCTAGCAGGGTTGACTTTGTCTTCTACAATTCCAACATTCTTACCACCTAATGGATCATAAGAGGGTTTTACATCTTTTCTGTTGGAGCTTCTGTTTCCAGAAAATGAAATGACATCAGACTTAGCATTTCTGTCTAATTCTCTATCATCAATCCGTTGATCCCTCAAATTGCTCCCAAGTAATCTTGCCTCATGCCGTCTTTCTAGATATATCTCTTCTTGTTCGCCAACTAATTGGGTCATATATCCTTTCCTCTTGGTATGCCTTTTAGTGCTCGCTGAATTTCTGTTGATCCCATTCCCGTATTCCATGAAATTGTTTGATGATTTGTCACTAATACCTTTGACTGAAAATTTCAGTGTCTTGCCAGTTTCATTCTTTAATATGAGTGGACCACCTTGCCCATCATCTGAGAAGGGAGAACCCGAATAAAATTCATCCTCAGGTGGCAATCCTGCAGCAACTCTTAAACTCATAATTAGATCATGATCAGCAATATCTCGTCTCTTCCAAAGCTCCCGTATTGCATCCTCAGTGTCCGTAACCTATCATAGAGTAAAATATTGCTTGAATTAACATAGGTAAAATAAATAACATTCAAAATATAGAAAGGAAATATTGCTAGAATAACATAGTTACAATAAATAACATTCAAAATATAGATAGGATTCAATGATACCTGATAACAATCTCCACGACATGCAGCACACCTATATTGTAGGTTTTGATCAGCTTGATATTGCTGATATTTTTCTTCACTGCATAAAATGGAACAAACAGAAAGAATGAAGACATTATTGGCATAAATAATATGCAGATATTGTTCCTTTCCAGACAAAGAGAACAGACAACACTAAAATACTTAAGATGTAAACTAAAGGGAACGTAAAGAAGCAATTGACGCTTCTAATTCCATCTTTGTGTGCCGAGTGTTATAACTTTCAACAGCCAGCCCAAGCTAGATAAAAGTAGAAAGGCATATAAAGCCATGTATGATCAAAATTTAACAAAATTTAAAACTCATAATAATAAAGGAAAAGAACACCAAAGATTATATTGCATTAACTTTCAGCGAAATGAATTGGAAACATTGAAAGTAAAGGCAGGACTAAAGGCATAATTTGCTGTATATTGAACCAGCAAAGCAATGGCTGTAGCCATAGGAAATTTTCAGAACAAACATTAAAATTAGCAAATATAAATTGGTAATATACCTGCCAAACAATAGTTTAAATTAAGCAAAACAGCAAACTAACCAAGGGAAAGGTCAGAATACGATAGCTCTGGATAGTAATTCATGAAGTGCACTAACGTGCTGAACAAATAATCGAAGAATTATATCAAAAGGTATAAAGGTTGAACTGGATAAAAGAGCCAAATCCTCAAACTCAATACAACAAAAGAAAATCTCTGTCAAACAAATGGTTTAAAAGGAAATCACTAACGATTCATAGAGTGTCTTTCGCCAATCAATTAAGAATTCGAAAAACACTAAGGTTAGGCAAGTGACAACCTACTCTGTAAATGACCTTCAGTACCATTTAAACCTCAAGAAAACAAAACAAAAAACAAAATCAACAGGGAGAAGCATACAACAAACCATACCAAATTGTTCATATATATGTATGAGAAATAAAAGTTCACATTGATAGGCCCAATCCTAATAGAATATTCAGCTCATTAGACAGTTGGCAGGAATTTTAGCTGGAGCATACAGTTAAATGATGTTCCTTACTCAACCACATTAGATGTTTTCTACACTATCATCCTTTTTTTAGATTTTTGACATTCAAATGAAAGCTACATCATGTAGATTGTAGAATCATCATATATATATGAAAAATATTAGAGCACTAGCGGAGAACTTCCACAATATCATGGCCATAATAACACAGAAAACGACACGAAAATGATGCATATAATCCAGCCTGGTCATAGATTCTTCCTTGCAAGGCCACTAAGGAATCACTTGAAATTATAATAAATGAAATTCTATAGCTACATTCATCAGTCAACAATAATAAAACAATAGCAGACCTGAAATCTCAGTCTAACTTTTTTCAATCCAAAAAGGTGATCCCATCAAACCTTTTACACATGCATATACATTCCCATGCCAACATTATATACCAGGTTACACATTCAAAAGCACATAAATCCATTACATACATACATGAAGATAAACAGGTAGGCAGCACAATCATCAAACATAAGAAAATGGTGTAGCAGTATTCCATCAAACCAAAAGCATCAAAGTTACATTGGCACACACCTGATGCCATCACATTCACAATGCACCCATCTTTCACAATTGTCACAGCAGACCATCGGTATTTGCTCAGAATCTCTATAAACCTAGATAAGCAAGATAGGAGGAAATATAGTCAATTACTATAATTACAAATACATATAAAACTAAAATCAAAAGCACCATGAGATAATAGTCAAGAAATATCCTAGCTATCCAACATATACAATTTTTTTTAAAAAAAATCATGAAATTAACAACATAATACTGCTAAAACATCAAAAAACAACTTCAACGACAAAACATCTATCTTTATGGATAAAATAATAAATCCATCTCAACAATATAAGAGCCACTAAAAGAAATGAAAAGAAATACAATGGTAAAACTTTGACAGTGGTGAGGTTGAAGTCTGGAAAGGAGTCAAATTTGCAAGCAAAAGGCAAAAACATGAATCAACAGAGACATTCTCCCGGATGAAGGAGAAAGAACTCTATGGGATTGTTCTTGCATTCTCTTCAATATAGAATATTCCTCTCCACGCAGAAACTGTGGCATTATTCTGTAATTTACAATGTGAATATGAAAAGAATTTGGAATAACTCAAATATGTGAATGAATTTTGCTATCTCATCCTCAAATATATTGGCTGCCACATTGGGCATGAAGTGAACCTCACTATCTAGTTATATATCTCTAATTACATTGGAAACAATGTCCACAAAATCTCCAAGGTCGATCCAAAGAAAAAAGAACCTAGAGGGTTTATTTCTCATCTCCTAGGTCAACGGGTAAAAGAAAGGTCTCTAAATATTGATCAAGTCCATCCAAATCCAACTTTATGAAACACAGATTTAGCTTCCTTTATTTGTCTTGTATCCAGATACGTACTCGTAATCATATAAACATTCAAAAATTCATATGAATTCGGATAATCATTCTTAAGTATACATCTGCATATCTACCTACAAATTTCAAATTACAATGTGAATCTTTAATAATTTGCCTTTTGCATGATTTTTTATAATTCTGTATTTATTTTGTCCTATATATTTCATTGATGTCCAGCCATTTTAAGATTTACTTTTCGACATTAGAGGTATATGGTTTAGAAACAATTCTATCCATATCAAACCACTTTAACTCTCAGAAATGTACACATGCTTTTTCCTCACCCTCCCCGAAAAGAGCATCTTTGATCTTTCATGGATGTATCTTTTATCTTTACAGCATTGAATATTCAATAAAACTAAAAATAGCTTCCATAAAACTTCTATTTAGTGATGTTTCATCATATATTAAGATTAATTATGAGCTCTTGCCAAAGGAAGAAACTTATATTCCTGAAAAAAGAAGGACAATTAGTGATACCCTCCAACAAACAAGCAATGCTCTAAGTTTTCTCTGTGACCTTTAGAGTTCATTTGAATTTAAGGGCATACATTAGTTGTTAGATCATAAAATATTTAGAAAGCAAAACTGTATAGATGTCAAGTTCTCAAAAATGAAAAAATAGATAGGAGATTCCAATGCAGTTTTTTTTTTTCACCGGAGAGGAAATGTAATATTTAAATCAAACTATCTCTATTCCAATCAGCTTCGTCAAGAATGGAAACTTATTTCATGCTTCGTTGAATGGGATAAGAGGATTATCTGATTCAAAAGTAAATGTGGGTGAAGTGATACCATATCAACTCGTTATCTTTATGATACTTTCATAACTTCAATCTACTGCATACTATGAAAACTGCACACCAATTCTATATTGATTATGCAAGGAGGTGGCCTAGAGCAGCTCAGAAAATGTACTATAAGACAAAATCAGCTTATAGAGTTGCATAAAGGTAACTTTTATGCCTAACCAAGTCTGCATGTTTTCTAGTTTAGGTTAATGCATGACAAACATAACTACAAAGTAGCCAATAGGGCATAGGACAATTAGAACATGCAATAAGCATAGTACCTTCAAACAAACAGGACAGTAGTTTCCTTTTACAAACAGTCTTCCGCAAGCATCACAGCAAGTATACCCCAAAAACCACCTGTGAATCCATAAGCACATTCCATTACACAAAGAATGAAAGTACCTGTAAAAATCTTTCATCTATTCTCGTACTAAAAGTTGAATCTTGCATTTGAGAAGAACAGTGATAGTAAGATATTAATATTACTAGTGATACTTCTATACAACAGTCAACAGACCCGTCCCAACCCGTCAATCCTCCCTATCCAATAGTCCAGAACCTCTGCCGCAACAGGGGGTCAAAAAATTTACTACAGGTGAGCTTATGCCATCTCAAGCTGGGTAGCTTGGCCAGCTTATCCTATGTTGTACAGAAGCATTTGCATAATATTAGACAGGGAAATTGAAATTCAAAGCTATAACCTTGTGCTGGGACCACTTCCAGGGACATTTGACCCGCAGCTGTGGCACTTAGTATGCTTCGGGCACAAGTATGGTCCACGACTAATATTCTGCATGTAATATTCAAATGAAGTAAAGATGGATGTGCAAAAATTACAAAAAAAAAAAAATAGAAAAAAAACAATCCAACAATAGGTCATACCTTGTGTGGAGGCTGCTGACAGTAGCAATGGTAAGCACCATCACACCTTTTACAGAACATCAACTTATTTGGGTCACCAGTTCTTCGGCACACCTAAATGATTAAAAAGAGCTATACACATGAAGGTCACCAAAACTAAATGCCAGATATGTATGCTCATTTACTCGAAATAGAAGCACTTCACCAAAAACAGACAACAGAAACAGAGCAACAAGTACAAAGTTAAATGTAATTATGTAACCCTTCTTACAGACATTTGTAATCCAAGCTCCAGAATAGTGCCTTTCAATACGGAAGAAATTGTGTTTTTCACCAGAGAATTTTATTTACTGACCAAAATCAAACACAAATTACCATATCCTTTTCAGGAATAAAATGATCACATGTTAGCAAGTATAGCAAACTTTGTTACAGCCTGATCTAATTAAGATAGGAAACAGAAAATGACAGTGGAAATACATCTTAATAGATGCATGATTTGTTTTGAAGGCTCTGGCTTGTAATCTAATTGTATGACAACACAAAGAAGTACCAGTTGTCAGAAAAATTATGGAATATGCAACTCCAAGCTACGCAGAAAAATGCATTGTATCTTTTTTCACATGGACCATCCATAGTGGAAAGTAAATTGTGATAAAAAAATAAAAAACCATATTCTAGATTTTCTCAAATTCTTACTTGTTATCCACTAAATTTTAGGATAAAGGAAGGACAATTTGGAAATAAATATTCAACTTTGCGCCAATAAGTAGCAACTCGAAGCACAAAATAATCATGAACCCAAAAAAAGTAAAACTGACAGTTAAATTGGAAACAAGTAAGGACTTCAAGGTTCTTTCAAAGATAAGCAACTCACAACTAAATGCAACCAATCATTGGAACCTTGCCTACTAGGGCTTGGAGGAATCAAGCGCATTTCTCTTTTGAGTACTTAATCTTTTTTTTTCCATCAATTTTTGAAACCAAAAACAAAACCTCACATTATAAAATTACAAACTTCTTTCTTGAGGGAATTCCAACGTAGAAAACATGATCAACCTTGTTTTACACAGTGAATGAACTTAAATTTATGGCCTTCCAATTATCCAATCACCTTCAATCTTATTAGACTATAGACCATGTGATAATTCAAATAAGTTTGACTTTCTTGCACTACAGACCCTCTTCAAAGTCAGCACCTTATCAGATGCACCGTGCACGTACAAATGAAAATTATTTGGCTATATCTCATTTCAGCAGAAATGATCATCCTTTGGAGCAAAACAACAATGTCCATTTGAATCATGCATACAACGGGAGTTCGAATATCCATAAACAACATGATAATTGTCCTTATGTAGTTGGTACCAATAAAATATAGTGACCAAATTTGGAGAATAAACAAATGCACAAGAGAGGACACACTGTATGTTAGTGCATAGAATGATAAGAGAACTAACCTCACAAATGCGACAAGAGGGGCAAGCCCATGAGCTCCAATGGAAAAGATCTACAAAGAGAACAAGTTATCAGCTATCAAGAGATGTATAAAAAACAGCTGCTGAAGAAAGTTTAAGAGTTTACACATTAAACCTCTATGTTCAGCCCAACTTTTCAAGCAGCTCTTATGGTACTTCTTATTGCAGGTGTTGCATGAAAGCATCTTAGCAGCTCTGTCACTGCCCTCATCATCTCCAGAAAAGCATAGGCAGCACATAACCTTGAGACCAGAAAAACCTTGATCTTCTTGATCGTCTCTAGCACTCCTAGAAGCTGCCTCTCCTTGCAGCTGCTGCAATAGCATAAGCATCTCCAGTAACTAAATACTTGTTTAAAAACAATGAAACTGGACACAGGACTTTGCCACCAAACAAGATACGGAGAGCTCCAATATCAAATATAAACTCATTAAAGGACTTTTGAGACTTAAAAAAGGACCAACTAGAACACCATCAAGATCAAGATATAATAGCACTTGTAGAGGAAATGTCCGAGTTAAGCATAGGAACAAGACCGATGGAACCTACCCCAAACAGCTGAGGCTACAAGCACTACTGAATACTGACATTGCCTTTCATACAAAATTTGAAAGATTTCTTCATTATATTTGATTTGAAACTTAAGCAAAACTTCAAGTTATAAGCTGCATCAGTAAGATCTAACAAACTGTCACTCCGATCAAAGTTCAAACAGCAAAATCCATCATCCATAGGAGAACTATTCAGCTAATTGATAAATCAAAGCAACAAACAATTTCACAAGGTTCAGTTCCAGCACAAGACCACCCAAACAACAAATCAAGAAAAGAAACCCCAACATCCAGAGAGAGATAGAGCACCTACCGCAGAGCCCCGGGCCTCGAGCCTCCGGAAGTAGTCCTCGGCCGCCGCCGCCTCCGGCGCCGCCGCCTTGGGGACGAGCACCTGCACGGTGGCGCCGCCGCCGCCATCGCCGGCGCCGATCCGTACGGTCCAGGGCTCTCTGAGAAACCCCTCAAGCTCCTCGATCTCCGCCCAGAACTCGCCCCGCGCCCTCCCGCTCCGCAGCTCGGCCGGAAACCCTAGATCGCAGTAGCAAACGCGGCGACTACGAATCAAACAAGAGAAAAAGATACCCGCATCAGAAGCGATTCGCGAGAAAGCGCGCTCAGAGGAGGGGAGCGAGAGAGAAAGAGACGGGCAAAAAGAGAGAGAGAGAGAGAGAGAGAGAGAGAGCGAGAGAGAGAGAGAGAGACCAAGTAATGGGGCAAGCGACGTGAAACGCCATGGGATTTAATCGCGCGCTCCTGTGATAAAATTTGAAAATTTCTAGAGACGAAATTTTGGGGAATAATTGGAAAACGAATAATAATAATAATAATAATAATAATAATAATTAAGAGGGGGGAAATATAAGGGTTGTGAAATTAGGGCGAACCAGGGAACGGCGTGTTGGGGAAAAGGGGTGGGGGAAGTAACGTCGTAGGAGGGGGGTTATACGTAACGATCGAGGGCGCGGATTGGAGAGATCGAGTATTTATTTATTTATTTATTTATTATTAATATTGATGATGTGCGCGGAGATTCACGTTGATCAGAGCCGTCGATCGAAGCGGTGTTCACGAGTTGATGGAATTGTGATTGTGCGGGGGATTCGGTGTACAACTGAGAGAGAGGATTTAAAGTTTATTTAATTTTTTGTTCTGGTTTAATTTTAAAATTATATATTTTAGGTCTTAGTTTTGGTTTCGGTTTGGTTGAAAAAAAAAAAAAATAAAACAGAACCAAAATTGAAAATTGGATAGTAAATTATATAAATAAATATTTTATTTTTTTATATATGTACAACATATATTTAATGTTATTTTATATTTTTTCCAATGCAAATATTATTTGATATATAAATATATTTATTATAGGTAATAAGCAAATTTTGATTTAATTAATATATATGATATATGATAATTAATCGATATGTATCGATAAATAATTATCATACAGTATATAGGGCTCCCCCAGCAAAAAATAAAAAAAAAAAATCCAAATCAAATTTAAAATCTAGTGCAAAAAGAAAAAGAAAAAATCAAAATCTCCAAACCAAATGAAATTAGTTTTGCGTTGGTTCGGTTTGGTTGATGTAGCAGTTTGGTTTGGTTCGATTTCTAAACTCATGGAATCGAAAATTTTCGTTTCAACTAGAAAAAATATGAAATATTAAATGGAACTATCGGTCACTGGTGGCTCTTACATCAAGCCAAAACTTTTTTTTTTTAAGAGAGAGAGAAAGGTAGCATGTTATCCGCTTTTTTTATTTCATCATTTGCCACTTGCGCTAGAAACAGTCGGTAATCTTTAAAAAAAAAAAAAAAAAAACTCATCAATGTATAGCAGATATGGAATAAATAAAAAAATACCTTACAAACTTTAGGATTTTGAAAAATAGTTTTCTTGGCTTTGAATTCTAACAATAAGATATTTCTAAATTTTATAAAATAGTTTAGTAGTCATCTTTTTTTTTTAAGAAAAGTTACTAATTAAATTGTCATTCTTGACAAATGCCTCTTCCATGCATGTAATTTGATTGAGCTTTAGAAATGCAATAAAATGTGTCTTTTCGATTTTTAACACTTAAAAAAGGTAATAAAAATTGTAGATGGATTCACCCTATCATTCAATTATAACACTTTATTTTCATTGGTAAGAAGAGAAGAACCGGACCATTTATATAATATTTTACCAACATAGTTATTTAATTAATAACTTTGCTTAAAGGAAAAAAAATTAACAAAATTATTTGATAAAATTTGAGGAGTCTAATACCAAAACTGAGAGTTTGTGAGGTTCTTTGACAAAGCTCGGAAGTTCAAAGGGTGTTGTACATCAATCTATCAGAGCCAATCATACACAAGTGGATATTCCACTAGATCATTATCTACTCTATATGTCACACACGAGATAGGAGAGAGCTCAATCAAGAGTCTATAAATCCATACGATAATCAACATAACAATCAATAGACATGTAGAGTAAAAGCATGTATAGATGTGAACTTAGGGGAAGTTGTCCTACTCAAACAATATATGGAATAGATTAAGCAGAAATAAAAATCAAGTAAAATACAACTTTACCGACATCGAAATGGAACAGCCCACCTCACCAAGTACCTAAATCCTTGACTTGAACGATGATTCTAGAAGTCACCTGTACCTAGAAAATACCAACAAAACCATCATTAACATCCTGCGTGTCATCTATACTAACCTGACACATTCCACCTATACTTGTGTGTATCGTAATGTGACCAAAAAGTCAGTTCCATAAACCGGCATACATAACTAAGCCCAAACCAAACCGACTTAGCAAGGAATCACCACATCACGACCACAATCTCAAGATTCACCGCTTTAGGCGATGAAACGACCGCATACTAGGTGCTCGCCAAACCGAACGACAACTGCCGCACAAGGCTACAACCGAACCTATATGTGTCGTTCCGATGATCCGAACACCACTTTGGTGTCTCACCATATATGAGTTGTGTAATTAGCTCTAAGGCACTCACAACATGTCACATCATAAATTGGTGACATGAAGTCACCCATAATGTGCCACAGCATGAACGGAACATCAGACATTTTGCCGATTCCCCGAATACGTCGACTTCCGTATAAACCCATTGGTGTGCCACTTCAACTCGTGAAGTGTTCCGGCTCACACTATACATCCTTAAATTACACCCGCTATCCCCAAACACCTTATTTAGGTTTTGGAATAGCCACAAATGAAATGCATCGAAACGGGAGTCGTAGCTCCAAAAGTAGCTCAAAGTGGGTCCGACGATATCTATTTCGGTATTCGGACCACCCACAATGCTCTTGCTGCACAAGGGGTACAAAAACATGAATCTAGACCAGCTACCAAGGCTCAACACACATTCCGAATAGCAACAGACATCGATTTTGTGATAACGAAACCGAAAGTCGCATTACCAATCTGATTCCGGCCCGATTTTGTGCTGTTTCGCACCAAATCGGCCACAAATGTTTCCAAACCTCGGACAATAAGTCCAAACATCTAATACTGCCAAACATTGCTGCTCAACACCACCTATGGCACTAAAAGTGCCGCAATACTCTACATATACCACATACGCACATATATCATCCAATATAGCAAATGTAAAGGGATTTACGAGTAATTACCGAACTTCGAAGATCCGAAAGTGAATCGGAAGTGCACAGGGATCGATAATGTGCCCCTGGGTGCCACGAACTAGCATTGGAGTCACCACGATGTCCCCCGATCACTAAAGAGCAAGAATAGGCCGCGCGGAGCCAAAATTAGTATCCGATATCTTCACAATCCCATCGAGCATCCGTATCATACTAGCAAGGTGAGCACCACATAGATGAATGCCCATTGATCCCGTGCTCCCAAGAAACCCAAGTTTCGACCACCGGATTGCCCGAAAAAGCCAAAAGAAGAATAGTCAATTCATTGAGTACTAGGTGGGCACTAAGAAATAGAGATTCGGGCGTTGTTACCTGAATCACAGGGAAGCACGGACCAGCACCAACGTCGAAAGGAGTCGTGCTCACCAATGGGGGGTTGTCGGAGGCACCGGATGGCCAGCAACAGCAAAAGCTACACCCAGGGGGTAAGCTGGTCCAAAAGAAGGTTGGGGGAGGATGATCTAGAGGTGGGGATGCCGGGGCTTGCACTAGCCGGCGACGGCGGTGGCCGGAGAAACAAGTTCAGCTCGAGAAGCCAAAATCTTAACTTGTACTAAGCTATATAATAATCATCTAATTTGGCAGAAAAGTAATAAAAATTATAGTTGATTTATTTAAAATTTAATTTATTTTTCAAATTTAATTAGATTTAAAATTTTAAATTCTGTTGAAAAACTTATGAGGGTTATATTTATGTCATGCCCTGAGTTCCGTCATAGGGATCCGTTTAGGCAAGTACAATACACCCACCAAACGGACAATATTTTTTCTATCCACACGAAGCAGAAACATACCTCTATATCATGCCATGAGTACAATACAACATCAGAATACTGGTTCTAAATTAGATCATTACGACTTTAAACTTTATTAGAGTTGCAACACTTTAAAGTTTACATCCGAATACTCTCCAAAATAATAAATAGTTTTGTTTGTACAAAGAGGATACTTTGACCTAGACCGATTAAGCAATATACAGTTGCTACATCCACTATGGAGGCAGAGTAGACTTCGTCACATGCTTTATGGCTAAAAAATTTTATCTCAGATTTAAGAATTGTCAACTCTAGCTCAAGGCCAATTAAAATTTATTGCGATAACTCTGCTGCGGTATTCTTTACCAAGAATAGTCGAATTACATATCGCAGCAAACATATCGATATAAAGTATCTTGCTGTGAAAGAATACGACAAGAATAAGATAGATATCTAACACATTGGGACTAGGGGTAGAAACGAGCCGAGCTCGAGTGAGCTTACCTCAGCTCAAATTCGGCTTGAAATTAATTTCGAGCCTAAATTTAAGCTCAAGCTTGGATTGAAATTAATTCGAGCCGAGCTCGAGCGAGCCTAATTTCGAGTCGAGCGAGCTCGAGCCCTAATCTTTTCAGCTTCACATGTCTTTTCTTCCGCCTTCAATCTCCATATTATTCATTTTCATTTATGCAGTCAAAAATAAATAAATTATATAGATAAATATTGGATTAAACTATCCAATCATATATAACTAAAATTAAAATTTTATATGAATAATAATTTTTTACTTTAAAAATATTCTGTATATTTTCTCAAGTATACAATTAATAGCAAGGTAGGCAACGGCGGGCATATGCTGTTACTTGGTAACTTGGAGGGCTTCCGGCTTGGCCACTTAGGGTGAGAGACAGAAAAAGAGAAAGAGAGAAACAGTATTGAAAATTTGAAGCTCTGTAAAAGAAAGAAAGAAAGAGAAAATGTATAAATTTGGTGAAATTTCGCTCTTTTTTTGTATATTAGGTTTTGTTTTTATGGACCAACAACATTACCCAATTTTAACATAAACTCAGATTATTCATCAACCTATATATAATTAAAATATATTATATTTATATATATTTTTATATATATATATATATATATAATGTAGAACTACTATGCTATTGAAAATATAAAGGATTTGATATTTTCGAATTTTTGACCCTTTGATTAAAAATTGTATGGTTGGGATGATTGTGATCCCCCCATAGGATTAAATAATACTCCTAGGATTGAGTGGTTCTTGCAAGGTAATAATAATATTAATCCAAAAAATAAGAAATGATTAAAGGAGTTGATCTAAAAATCAAAAAATCGAAAACACCAGATCCTCTATACTTTCGATAGCATAGTATATATATATATATATATATTTGGGCTTTTCGAGCTTTTCGAGCCTAATTCGAACGAGCCAAGTAATACTCAAGCTCGGCTTGAAATGAATTTCGAGCTTTTTTTTTGTTCAAGCTCGGCTCATTTAATTTCAGGTCGAGCTCGAGCGAGCCAAATATTGAGTCGAACGCGAGTCGAACACGAGCCGGCTTGCTCATTTGCCAGCCCTAATTGGGACCAAGATGATGATTGCTGATCCTACGACTAAAGCATTACCGGCAAACAAGTTCAAGGATCATATTCATCATATGGGTATCTTGAGTCCATTTACAGTTTAAATATTTTCTTCTTGTATAAAGATTTTAAAGATTATTCTTATTTGAGTAAGAATATATTTTGATTTTTGTACATATGCGCATAAAGTTATCTTTTGTATATTAAAGTATTATTGTGTACTAAAGTGGGACTCTAAGTTGAACTTATAATAAGTTCATACGGTTGTAACTTATACAGTTATTTGATTAAAGAATACGTGCTTTTGATACATGGAAGGAAGTGTTCATCTTTTGGGACATAACCGCTGTAATCAAAGTATTGTAATTCTTGGTTGAGTGGGAGATTTCAACTATATAATTTGGTTGGTATCTAATAAAGTTTTGTATCGCCTATATAGTATGAATATATCAATAGGCCAAGTGGGAGAATGTCGGATGTAGCTCATGTGATTTATTCAAGGCGATTTATAAAGATACAGTCGGTTTATTCAAGTCGATCTACAGAGATATGGTAGATCTAATGGTTAGGATGTATATGAACATGTCCTTGATGGACGGATGTGATTTAACATCCTTATATTAGGTTATATATAAATATGTAACATATGGGAGTACCGGTTTAACCTTAATCCATTTTTTTGTGACAACTCTTAGACTCGAAACATTCCGCTCTCTTGTAGATTGCTAATGAGGACGAACCACGAGTAAGAATCGTCGTCTACAATCCGGGTATAAAAATTAAAATCATGACAGAAGGTAAAATATTAATTTTTAATAAAGTTTCAACACATCAAATATTCTTTTGTGTACTCACTTGCCATAGTCACGAAAAGTCCCTCACTGTTGGCAGTGGGGATGGAATCGACGACGCCTTCTCCGGCGATGGTGATAGTGAAAATAACGATGATCCCTTCGATTGTGACGGAGGGGGGAGATGGGCGCGCATTAGTGAGAGAGGGAGGGAGAAGACGGTGTATGGGAAAAGGGAGAAAGAATTGACGAATTAAGTGGAGATGAAAAATCTGGTGGAGAAAAAGTTTGGTAGTGGGAATGTTTAGATATATTAATTAAATATATTAATTGAAAATTTGATAAAGAAAAAAGAAATGGTCAAATACTGGTGAGGGTGAAAGGCAACTTGCCATTAGAAGTTTGGTAATGAAAATGTTTAAATGTATTAATTAAATTATTAATTAAAAGTTTAATGAAGGAAGTGAAAATGGTTAAATGATGGTGAAGGTGAAGGACAACTTACTACGTGGCAAAAAATATTAGGGATTCATATAAGTTAATAGATTGCCAGCGAAAGTTTAGTAATGAAAATGTTCAGATGTATTAATTAAATTATTAATTGAAAGTTTGATGAAGGAAATGAAAATGATCAAATGATGGTGAGGGTGAAGGACAACTTACCACGTGGCAAAACATATTAGGGATTCATATAAGTTAATAGATTGCCATTGATAGTTTGGTAATGAAAATGTTTAGATGTATTAATTAAATTATTAGTTGAGAGTTTGATGAGGAAAATGGAAAGGGTCAAATGATGGTGAGGGTGAAGGACAAGTAGGGATGCAAATAGGGCGGGTCTGGGGGTGGGAGTCCCGCCTCGCCCTGCCTCCCGCCCCAACTACAGAAAGTCCGCCCCGCCTCCCGCCCCGAATCTGTGACGGGTTGAAAATAGTTATCTCATAATCCGCCCCGCCTCATAACCCGCCTCCCGTCGGCGCCCCGAATCCGTCCCGCCAAATAGTATTTGTTTTACAAAAAACTTAGTAATAGTCTGATAGATTGAGTGCTTCTGGTCAACTGGAACTGTGGTTTTTCTTCTTTTTTTTTTGTATTGCTCTTTAGATGCAAGGAAATTTTTTATGACATTTAGGGGTATTGTTCGTGGCATATTAAAATTAATGAACATAACATTGACAAAAAGATTATGCTTCTTCTTCTCTTTCTAAATATGTATTATCAACAATATTAGATGATGCTAAAAAATAGAGAAAAAAATAGGAAAAGGAAAAAAAATACGCGTGTTGAAGCCGTTGAGGGTATGGTATTCGTAGACGGAGGCAAAGAAGGAGATGGAGGAGAGGAAAAGGGCGGCGGCCGGCGGAGGCGAGGGAAAGGGCGGCGGCCGGTGGAGGTGAGGAAAGGGGCGACGACCGGCGGAGCCGCGGAGGCGAGGGAAAGGGTGGCAGCGGCCGGCGGAGGCGAGGGAAAGGGCGGCGATGGCGGCCGGTCCGCCGGTCGTGTTGGGGGAGAAGGAGGAGTTGGGACTTGGGGTGGTCGGTGGTCCTGGTGGAGGGGTTGTGAGTTGTGAGACTTTTTATTAGGGTTTGCAAAATAAGAGCTAATATAGTTGGGTGTTTTGTAAATATATTATTTTTCAGGGATATTTTAAAGAAATATAGTAATAGTTTTCGGGGCGGATTCGGGGCGGATCATGGTGGGGCGGATTCGGGGCGGATCATGGTGGGACGGATTTGGGGTGGATCAAAAATTTTTCCGTTTCCTGCCCCGAATCCGTCTCGGATCATAAAAATTTTTCCGTTTCCTGCCCCAAATCCGTTTATTTCCTCTCGTTTATTGCTCCATTCGGGGCGGATCGGGGTAGGAGCTCCACCAACCCGAATCCATTTGCATCCCTAAGGACAAGTTACCATGTGACAAAAAATATTGAAGATTCATATAAGTTAATAAATAGATAATAGATGTTTGAACACGGTGAATGATTTACTGTGTTCAACTTAATCTCTCATTTCAACATAATGCTTGCGTGGTGCTCACGCGACATAAATAGGATCAATTTTATAAATATAAATTTTATAGGACTATTTATAAAAGAAAATTTATTAAGAGACTAAATACAAAAAAAAAAAAGGCATATAAAAACTTCATAAAATTATAAAATTTTTGACTATGCATACTAACGGGGGGCAATAGGCTCTTAACTTTGGATCTGTGCGGGAGCAATCCATTATTCAGTTATTAGATCAGCGTGACATCGGGGGTTTTGGGTCCCATCTCGCAGCGGCGGGTCTCTCTTTTCCGAGCGAGAGCGAGAGCGAGAGAGAGAGAGAGTGAGAGACGATGAGGAGGGGCCTGAAGATCCCGTCGCCGGCGGCGGCGGCGGCCTCGCGCTCGTTTTCACCCTCGTCGTCCTCTCCATTCAGTCCTCTTTCTTCACCCGTAAGTAATACCCTCCGATTCCATTTCTTCTCCTTTTATTTATTAACGCCACCGTCACCATCTTCCTCTTCTTTCTGCCCCCCCTCCCCCTCTCCGTCTCGCTTCCTCAGGGATTCGGAAATCGGATCGGGACAGTCTGGAGGTCCACCAGACGCTCTTGGATTTCCAGTCTCGCCTACAGCAATGCGTGGTACGCCCGCCCTTCCATCGAGAAATCTCCTCGTTTCTTAAGACGATATTTTGGCCCTATGAAATCATCTCGTAGATCAACCATAGTAACTATGGTTGCTTTCCATGTATAGTGTGCTGAGATTTGCGAGTATAGATTGTTGAATATAGTGTATCAAAAACACTGCTCTATGACAGCTTATTGTCATGCACTTATGCGAAGTGAGCAAGCCTAGACCTACTTGCCCTAAGACTAAGTTGCAAGAAAGAGAGAGGCGAACTCTTGCGAAAATTGAAATTGTATTACCTGAAAGAGAAAGAGGATTACAATATTCTTAGTTAGGTTGGCTCGAGGCTCCCTACTATTTATAGGCTTCTTGCTGCCCATGAGTACAAATAAAGATGCGTCAATTATTGCTTTCTAGAAACATTACGCTCTTCGGTGTCTGCTTGTACCGCATCATCTTCTGCCTATGACTTTTCAGCTTTTGGCTCTTTGACTTCGGCGTGTCTTATTGAAATTTTGGTGGTTTTTTTTAAAAAAGGACTGATGAGTGAAGATTTCTAATTCCCTGATAGTCTCTCCTACCTAGCACCCCAATGTCCTTGTCGCACGCCTGTGCATGTCCTTGTCCGCGTAGCCTCGCTTACAAAGCTGCAATGCTGTAAGGGCCTGGTTCTTCGTCAGCTCGCCCCGACCCATTGGAACCATACATTGAGCTGACTCATCTATGAAACTTAGCACCCACAAGAGTGGTATGGACATTGCCTTTGCTGACGCTAAGAAGTCCATCCTTAGGATTACTCCAAAGTCGTTTAGCGGTCCACAGTAAGGTTAGTCGTTCCTCTCCACGAGCCAATGACTATCTTCACGTTCTTCGCAACTCCTGCGATAGGTCGCTCCTCGATGTTGACAGCCTTGATGCAACTCACATCTTTCTCCAGCTGAAAGCCTAGTCGCAGTGCCTCCGTCCCCTTGATGAAATTGTGCATCGTGCTAATATCGATCATCGCCCACATGGTCTTCTCGTTAAGGGTCACATCGACGAACATTAGTCCCCTCCCACGAAGTTTTCCACCGCTTGTTGGCTCATGAACCGTGTTAACGAGCCTTAGTGCACCCATCCTCGGTAATTTGGCCTCATCTCACCCTTCTTGGTTTGGACTGCAACAAACTTCCTCTTGTTTTTGTTTGGGGAATCCCTTGCCCAATGATCTTCACCGCACACTTAGTACATAAGCTTCTTGCGTGGTGTGGCTGGACTCTACTCGCACCCCTTTGTGTCCCCTGTATTGTGCCACTCTCCCCCACCTTTGGCTTCGCCCGTCTAATGTTGCTTGCCACGGTCGCCCTTGGCCTGCTCGTAGTCAAGCAACTTTTCTGCCAAGGCTATTGCATAGCTCAAGTTCTTCACATTGCGTTTCACGAGCTCCTTGTTCACCTATGGTTGCATCTCGTCCATGACTCGTAGTCAACCAACATTTTTGCCAAGGCTATAGCATAGCTCAAGTCCTTCACATTGAGCCCCACGAGCTCCTTGTTCACCTATGGTTGTATCCCGTCCAAGAAGAAGAACGACTGATCCTTATTGACCATGTAGGTGATCGCCAACATTAGCTCGGAATACTCCTTGACGTACTCTTTGAGCGTCCTGGTATGCTTGAGCCTTCAAAATTGTCTCATCGTAAGATACCGAACGTGCTTGGGGTAGAACTATGCCTTGAGTTTGTGCACGAAATCCTCCTGAGTCTTCAACTTGCAGCGGCCCAGCTCGACCTCCCCTGACCGCCGACGCCACCATAGCATCGCATTGTTGGTTAGGTATATGGAAGTGGTTTGGGCTTTCTCTTCCTTGTCCTTGAGCCGCCACACCTTTAGATAGCGCTCTATGCTAAAGGAAGTTGCCAATTTCCTTTTCGTCCCACATGCCCTTGAAGCACTGAGGCTCAGATATATAGACTTTTAGGGCATACTCCTTTTGTACTTCAGCACCATGAGCCACTGCCTTCTTGAGGATCGTCACTCGCATCTTGAGGTTCTTGACCTTATCTACCCCGGTGACAAGCTTTTCGATCAACAACTTCTGTTTATCCTCGTGACGAGCGATGTCATCCCAAAGTTGCTTGAGCTGGCAGTGAAAGTCACCACGGTAGCGACAATACTATCCTCCATGGCATGTAGCCTATCGTCTATCAGCCCCAAAGTTTGTCAAAACGGAGCACTGCTTCCCCACTCTTGTCACTACCTCCTCTAGAAGTGCCACGCAGTCCTCCAAGGGCGCGGCCTCCTTTGCGAACTCTCGTGGCTCCTTGCTCCTCCCACGCCTCGATTGCTTGGGTTCCGGTACATTGTCGATGATGGCGACTTCCGACGACAACATGGTTCCTCCTCGAACCGACTTTGATACCAACTGTCTCGGACCTATGCTTTTTGCTTGTAAAGGCCCGTGCGACATGCACCTTCCTTTGCGAAATGAGCAAGCCTGCCTCTTACTTTTGAGCCTGGGCCTACTCGCTCTAAAGCTAAGTTGCAAAAAAAAGAAGAAGAAAAGAAGAGAGATGGACTCTTGTGAAAATTTCAATTGTATTACTTGAAAGAGAAAGAGGATTACAATATTCTTATTTAGGTTGGCTCGAGCTCCCCACTATTTATAGACCTCTTGCTGCCCATGAGTATAAATAAAGATGCGCCATTTATTACTTTCTAAATCCTATGACTCTTTGTCTTCTTCGCTTTATGATACTTCGGCTTTTGCCTATAACGCTTTGGAGTATGTCTATGACATTCAGCTTTTGACTCTTTGACTTCCACATGACTCTTTGACTTCCATGTGACTTTTTAACTTCCACGCGACTCTTTAAATTTTGGGTGATGATAAGAAAAAGGGCTGATGGGTAAAGATTTTCAAGTCCCTTACATTAGGCTCCGTTTGGGATTGCGGGGAGGGTGTGTTATGTATAGTGAGAAAGTGTGATGAAAAAATATTTTGTTCTTTTTTGTAAAAGATATCTTGTTGTTTAGATTGCAATTATTTGGTTGCAATATAATTTTTGTGGCTCCATTGAAAGAGAGAAGTATATATTTTTATGCTTATGTTCCAACTCTTTGTTGCCCAATAGTGTTATATTAGCCCTCAATACCCAACGGGCCCTTAACTTTGAGTGCAGACATGAGAGGGAGTGTTGAATATAAAATATGAAAACACCGTTTTCTGACAACTTAAACTTTTAGAGGCAACCGGTTGTTTCATGTTGATTACCTGTGGAAGCTTTTCCCTAGCATTTTTTTCCTAGTTTTCTCTTGCTTCTTGAGTGATGCGATATGCATTTAAGAAGTCTCCTTGGGTATGGGATTTTATTCGCCCTATAAATATGCCTCCATGAATGAGCTTCATTAGATTTCTTGTCGGATGGTGTTTGCACTGAGACTGGGTGCACTTGTAGATCTTGCGAATATTGCATTTGTTCTACACCTTCTTTTTTGCTCTTCGTGGTTCGAGTTAGTCATACGAAACTTGCTTTAATTTTCCTTTTAGGAGTTCGAGTTTATTTTGAAGTATTGCACTTAGAATAAAACATCATCTTCAAATATATTGCTCTTTTTTCCATTTGAATGTTGAAACTGTATAGTATACTCCAGAGAATTGAAGGCAAATATGCAAACATTATTATAAGAAATAAAACTGGAGGGGCACATGTCACCATTTGAAAAATAGGAAGATAGAGGGAGATAAAGGGCGAAATATCTATTGTAAAAGAAGGGATATTTGATGGTTACCGCAAGTTGGGACTGTGGAGTTTGTCCCATCCCATGTTGGATGGCTGTTCTCGGAAAGGAAAAAGAAAAGTCAATGTTTTGTACATATGAGCTTGGAAGAATGACTCTTTGATTATCATGAAAGCCGAATTTGGTATAGCTCAGAAGAACGCAATACTTGATTGTGTTTTGCATGCGAACTTGGTGTTTTCTTAATCTTTTGTTTGTTTTTTCTTTGAAGTGATACTTTTTTGGTAAAAATATACAAAACTTATCTGAACTATGGACCATTATGATTCAACTACCCGACCTTTCAAAATTTCGATTTTACTACCCAACTTTTCAATTTGTTTGATTTGAGTTAGTCGGCGACACTTTGACTTCAAAATTTGAACGTGTCGTTTATCTTTACAGGTTTAGTCTATTTTGTGCAATTCTCATAACTATAAATTCATTAAAGTACGTAATTAGCTTAAAATATTGAAGTCAAAGTGCCGTTGACCGACTCACATCAAACAAATTGAAAGTTTGGGTAGTAAATCGAAAAGTCGGGTAGTTAACTCAAAATGGTCCATAGTTCAAGTAATTCAATACATTTTACCTTTTCTTTAAAGCTCAGTGTTGATATGTATCCTTTGTTTAGGCGAGCAGAGGACTTGGTCTTAGGGCAGAAATCATCGATCATTGCAAACTAGTTCTCAAGTTTCCTGAAGGAACCAACAGTACCTGGGTCAAGAATTTTATTACCCTCTCTCTCGAATTTTACAATCATGTTTTCCTATGAATAATGATCTTACACGTAAGAAGCATATTAATTATGGTTTTTTTTGACTTCTGCAGTATAATGAGCAATTTAAAATTTTTGAGCCATTGGAATATAGATATGATGTCTGTGAAGCTATTTTGTTGTGGGAACAGGTGAGGTTATTTGTTAAAACAATAACATAAATGTTAAATATCGTTATCCTAAGTCTGACAAAATATGACAGTACCGCAATATGACAACAGTCTTGACAAGGGAATACTTAGATGTGCGGCCAGATGGATGGTTAGAGTATGCTGCCAAAAGGATTGCTCAGTTGTAAGAATTTAAAATTAAACAATTTTAACTTATTTTTGATACAATACTTATTGGCATCAGACATCCATAAGGTGGAAGTTTCTTTTTTTGAGATTTCAGGGGTGCAGATAAGTGTTACAATCGTTCTCTCTGTGAGGAGCATCTTAATTTGATATTGCCGGCTAAGCCTCCTTTTCACCCGCGCCAGTTCAGGACATGTGCTGTTGTTGGGAATTCAGGAGATCTCTTGAAAACAGAGTTTGGACAAGAGATAGATGAGCATGACGCAGTCTTTCGAGACAATGAAGCACCTGTTAATGAGGTAAACAATATGTTATTTTACTGGTGTTGGGTTGTCTATGTGACGCATAATATCCGTGCTTGGTAATTGTGCTCAACATATAAGCTAAAACTCATGTTGGTGTTGTAAGTTAACTACTGCCTGCTTTATTTTAGCATGCTCGTCAGGCATTCTTTCTGTTCTTCTTTGGTAGCCAATTAGACTGTTGTGCTTGACTAGGCAGACTTATCCAACATGGATTTAGCCCTAAACTTTTAGAATGTGCTTGGACCTTAGTGTTTTAGTTGCATTTATTCTAGGCTTGACGTTCATTTTATTTTTTTGTTGATTTACCTGACTATACTGTTATTCCACAGAAATATGCTAAACATGTTGGACTGAAAAGGGACTTTCGTTTGGTTGTCAGAGGTGCTGCTCGCAACATGGTTGCGATACTAAATGGATCTTGTAAGTCTGATACTACATATTGAGAAGAATCTAATTTTCTAATTTGTTAAATGCCAATACTGCTTGTAGTTGTTATCTATTACGAGTTGGACACATTATTTTAGAGTTTAGTCCTTGGATCTCAAACTGAAATTGTTGGATACTTCCAATCAAGGTAGTAAGTGCCCATCGGCACCTGTTCCCATCGTGGCGTTCCGTGCCAACAAGATATCGGTACGGTACGACCCCTATGCCGACGACACAACTCAACATAATCTTTTCTTTGAAATTAGCATGTCGTTACCTTATAAAGTGTAAAAAATTTGATAAAGTTAGATGATAAGCAATTAGCATATATTAGTGCCAAAGAAAATAAATATTTTTTATGTCATAGTGTGTCGGCTCATAGATATTTTTGTGACCGGTACACATCGGCATGGCGTGACACGCACTGTGCCATACCATGTTAGCAAGTTCTTGGCACGACCTTGTGCCACGGGACTTAAATTCTTACTTCTGATACACCGATCTTAGGACTAGTTTTGCCTGTTAGAAATAAATATGCAATGAAGATTCAGGAAACATGGGATCTGATTACATGCTCTATATTAGATACTTCTAGAAGCCAAAAAAGAATATATGTTGTTGTGGTTGATGCGTATATTGAACTACAATGTGAAAACCAAAATGCTTTTCCCTTTTAAATTTAAACTTGACGTCATGATTGCATGATTCGAAAACCAAAAAGCCAATGATATCTAGTTTTACATAACTCATAATTAATTTATTTGGACAACAAACATTAATATGGAAAAGTGCCAGAAATCTAGCGATATATGGTTGTATCTGTTGGTAGTCCTGTTTTAGTTTGTACTCTTGTGCATATAACATGGGTTTTGTAGCTATGTTGCGTAGAGCGAATATGAGATGCTAATATGGTGATACGGCAAATTCTACCAATTAAGTTATGGTATGTGGGGAATATGTAATTAAAATTAATTTTTTTTTTAAAAAAAAATATTCTTGTATATAGCAAAATATGTTATAGAAAAAAAAAAGATGATTAGATAACATAAAGAAAGTCACTAATTTGTAAAAGGTATAGAAAAAATATGTGAGCTTTGTTCATCAAGAAAAAGTAAGCATATCAGAGTAACATTAATATTGAGTTCATTAACCATGAAGAATGGTTCACCTATATCTCATCTGTGTCTGTTGCATATCCTTTAATTATCCCTCAAGTATCCAGATATTGTTCTTATGTAATAGAACGATAAATACTCCTAAGAACTAATTAACAAGTATTAAACGTATTGGGCGAGTATTGGTATATGATGCATATATGATACAAACATGAAGCATGACAACTTGCATGAAGTATTTGTTAATCACAGGTATGTATGCATGGAATACATTATCAATTTAGGTTGGCTCAATCTTAATCTCACATGAAGAGATGTCGACTGTTTGAACCTTCAAAAATAAATGAAGGGCTGGGCTTGTTTGGATGTTTTGGAAAACTCTCGTGAAATTTTTTTTCTTGTAGTATTATGGTTGCTGACTCCAACAATACTCTGGTAGAATTTACATACCAAAACAGTATTTGGTTGGACAGAATCTTTTTACTGGAATTATGTTAGGATTATAAAATTAGTTTTCGAACCAAAGAGAGAACATGCACAAAGTTTGAAAACAGGAACAAGAAATACAGCAAGAAATTGAAGAAACACCTTGTGGGTAGTTGACCATTTGCGATGGGCATCAAAGAGCATAATTATAATGATTAAGCTAATTGCAAAGCACCCAAAATGGAAAAAAAAAGAAAAAAAAACTCATTTTTAACTGAGCCTAGTGCAGTGGTGGATTCTTATTCAAGAAACATATATTTTTTTTGGATTGGAAATTGAGAACACTTAATTTGACCCACTAGATCGCACACCAAAGTTAAAAGTTGAAAAATATTTCATAAAAATTGGAGCAAAACCATCAATTTTCAGAAAAAAANCAGCCACCCGGATTCGAGGAGAGACGCCATGGATTTCGCGGGGGAGGGGAGGTGAAGGCCGCGAGAGCCCGACCGAGGCGATCTCACCGATATTTAGAGGCGAGATTTAGGGAGGAGAGAGAGAGAGAGAGAGAGAGAGAGAGCATGGATTCTGTGAGACTTCGGTCGTGATATGCTTTGGCAAGGCTATGTAGAGGCATGGAAAACGTAGGTGTAGAGGTAGAAGTGTTCTAAACCAGCAAAAGGATCAGTGGGTTTTGATCCCGACAAGTGTTGAATTTTTTCTTTTTAGAGGAAAAGGTAGATTTTCATTTTACCTAAAACTACAGAGATTTTTCAATTTACTCTAGTTTTAAAATTTCATTACAGAAGCACCCAAACATCTAGAAAGAAAATTTTACCAAAAGCTATATAAAACAGAAAACTCCTTATATAGCAGTATTTAGAGGCCTTCGAAATAGGCCTTCGAAATAGGCCCTAATTGGAATTTATGATGTGAATCCTCTTTCAAAATGATGTTCTCTTAGAAATATTTCTTCTTTTGATCCCATAGCTGTTAAATCTTCTTCCATTCATCTCTAAATTTTTCCTCTCACATACAACAATAATAATCTCAACAGTCATTCCGTAGCAAAATAACCTACCCCACCATTCTTAGCAATTCATTAGGTCTAAACTATTGGCCCAAAATATTTAAGCGCAAGTAACTCATTGGAAAATGTTAATCCTTATATCCTTAAGCAAGTTCCATCATTTTCTGATGTGGAACTATTGAGGCGTCGCAAATTCCCTCTCATTTAGTCCTTGACATCCTTGTTAGGCCCTCTAAAACAGTTTAGCATCTCTAGGCAATGTGGAATTCTGTAGATTTCTCGTACAGGTTCAAGAGATGGCTCCCACCATTTGCATTGTACGTCACTTTGTTCTGCAGAACTTGCAGTTTCCATTCTTCCAATAAGCAGCTTAATCTGATATAATATATGGCAAACCAATTCAGCCCACTAGTATAAGCAACTTGTTGGGTTTGTTCCCTGGCAAGTTCATATCATTGTCTGACGTCAGACTAATGGGGTGTCACGCACTCACACATCCATTGTGATTCTTGAATTGTTTACGTGCATATATGGGCAGGCAAGTGGTTTGATATTGATGTACATGTACTAGATTTTCTTGATTTATGATGGATCTAAAGTTCTATACATTTAGCACTAATATGCTGCTTGCTTTCTCTCAGAGGTGGTTTTTCCTCGGTCCTAGTTGTGGTACTTCTACTTGCATATTATGAGACATTATGCTGCAAAATTAGTGGCAACCATGGTCGCAACCATGTTCTATCTAGGCAATGATTTTAGTTGATCCACAGCCAACTTTCCTAAAATGCACACCATCGCTGTCATTTTCGGCCATTATAGCTACCTTTATTACAATCGTTGCCCCTGCCACCACAACCTTCCAATGCCTTGTCGTAGTGGCCTGCTTTCCTTGTCCTGTAATTGCAAGTAATTGCAAGCTCTATTTGTACTGAAAGATAGAGAAATGGTATAAATTGAAGTAACAGATACAAGCAACCATACGACATAATTTTTTTAAAGTACATCATTTTCTGTTACAATACAGTTTGAGTTGGTCTAAACTAAACTTGGGCAACTGAATCAGCTGAAAAAATGTCTGCTTGCTTTGTAAAATTATGCTAGTTCATCTTTTTCTCGTTGTTGTATAAATTAATGTTTCTCCATATTTTATTCAAATTGTTTATGTCTATGTGAGTGAGAGCAACTTTATACTGAAGAGTGATTTTTCAGTAATCAGACAAGACGCCAATTTTTGGGTGTAGTAATCATTATGGCATGATATGTAATAATCTATATTGTGCCTTACAAGTTCAGCGAAGGAAGAGAAAATTTTGTCTCTTCTTTGTGTGGGAAGAATGGAAGTAGCTGGTTTATGATCAAATTAGTTCAGACCAACAACTGACATGAAGATCTAGCTTTGTAAATTTCAAATACTGTTGACATCTATATCTTCCAAGAGTACTTGTGGTTTGGTGCATTCATGTTCCTGAACAGTTTATGCTCGATGATGAGAGTTATGAGAATGAGAGTTATTAGGATGCTTTCGCCAATCTTTTAGAGTAAACTATGCACTATTGTGTGGTTACTGTATAAAATTTCATAGCAAATGTACAACTAACTTTTTATTTTATTTTATTTTATTTTCTTTCTAGTAATCCATCTGTTTTGGTAAGAAAGGTGCTTATATGTTTAGTAAGGATTATAAGATATTTTGATTGTTATTTCACATTATATTTTAGCACATAGCTGATCTAAAAGCTATTTGATGTTATGATGATTGTCGTGGTTGTTAATGCTGAACAATTATGATTCTCCCTTCAAAATTTTCTCTAAGTAGCTAATATTATGTTCTCAAGTTTTGGCACATGTCAGTTTACCTAGAAATCAATTAACTGATTGCAGCTGATGAAGTGCTTATAATAAAAAGCGTGACCCACAGAGATTTCAATGCAATGATCAAGGTATACTACCAAAATCAGGCTACCTTTTTGTAAATTTTAGTTGCTTTATTAGTTTTTTTTTTTAGTTGGTGTTACTGTTATTCTCAAAAATACAGTTGTTCTTTGTTGCAACAAATATACAAGAACAACTTTTCTAAACATGTAATTGTATGCTTTGCAGAAATTTGCAACTTTTCTAAGCATGTTATCCTTTTTCATGCAGGAGCTTCCAAATCCTGTTTATCTTTTCCAAGGTATAGTCCTAAGAAGGGGCGCTAAGGGAACCGGCATGAAATCTATAGAATTGGCTCTCTCCATGTGTGACATTGTTGACATATACGGCTTTACAGTTGACCCTGGCTACACGGAGTGGTGAGTTTAAATGCAAAGAACTTTTTGTCATACAAATCCTCGATTCAGTTATACGAGTTTATTTATATTTTTTGGGAAATACCTTTCCAAGCATTTGAAGAATTTATAATAATTGGCTACGTTGCAATAATGACCTGTGATATCTGCTTCTCTACTTTCACTTTTACCACACCATAGTGAAATTCTAATTTTGGTTTTTATGGTACTAATAATGAATGTTCATTCTGGTTCTTTTCTTCAGTCTTTTGTTTGATTTCAGATCTCTCTCTCTCTCTCTCTCTCTCTCTCTCTCTCTCTCTCCAGTTACCCACATGCTCATGCACAAGCACATAGAGATACCCGCCTTTCTTGACGTTTTCTTGTCCAGTTCAACCATGTAAACAAATTGGAAGAGAAAACCTGTTGCTTCATGCTAACAGGGGCAAGTTTAAGGACATCACGTGTTGAATTAAAGTAGGATGCTTAAAACGGAGAAGCATCTCTATCATGCTGTAGTCTTTGTGTACCCTTCAGCTAATAGAAAAACAATATGGAATGGCTATAAGGCTAGTGCGTTATGGATCAGAATGTTCAACAGTCAGAAAACAAGTGCCAAAAATAAGTGTGGCCAAGATATCACTGCGAGTGATGAGTGGAGTCACTAAAAGAAAACTAGAAGATGAGATACAAGAGCATTGCATCTGTAGTGCAAAATTTGGTTTGAAATTGGTTAGGACCATGTGGGCATGTTGTGGGCTTGTTTGTTTCACCAAAAGGATTCAGGTCGAAGTAGACTTTCGGGTAAACTAGTGTTCGGGTGAAAATTACTTGTCTTCCGCTATTTGTTGCTATTTGAAGTAGACATTTGGTTGAACTAGACTTTCCTCACTCTTTTTTCGCGTAATTGACTCAGGCCCGGGATGAGCTGAAGTCAATTAAGGTATTTTGGGGAGTTTGAGTTTCGGCTGATGGTGAAGTTACGGTATTTTAAACAGTTGGAACTAAAGCATGGGTTGTTGTTTTAATAAATTACATAGGATGCATTCTGGTAGTATCGCTGAGATCTGGATGATTCAGAATTCATAGTAATTAACAATGTGATGCATATATTGCAGCAAATGTTGAAAGATGACTTTAAACTTTATGTATTTTCTTATATATCATGGTGCTTTATTGGTTTAGTTTTCCAAAATGTAACTATAATCGAATATTGTTGCTTGTAATATTCTTGAAGTTTGATAACTCAACATCTCGATTGTAACTTAAGTTACAGAGCTAAATTTATAAACTTACATTACCTCAGTTTTATAATGAGATAAACAATTTTGTCATTCCATTACCTACCAAAATTTAGTGCGCTAATCATTACTTTCTTGTTTTGCTAAATTACCTCCTGTTCAGTTCTTTAGTTTTTGACCGAGGATCTCGAGTCTCAACAAAATGGATGGACTTACACCACCTGTTTACCCGAAATCTCGTGTTTTGATACTTAATTTTAAGCTGCAAGCTGCTTGGCTGGACGTTTGTTTTTCTAAATCTCTCCTTGTCATCTCCGTATATGAAGTTTCTCGAGATTAGTTCATGTTGTGTCTAGATTAGAGTTGGACCTTTTAAATGCTAATCTAGTCTTCAAGATTTTAAGATACAGATAAATGCCTTAACCGATTGCCTTTTCTGCAGGACTCGTTACTTCTCAGCCCCTAGAAAAGGGCATAATCCACTGCAGGGACGGGCTTACTATCAACTTCTGGAGTGTCTTGGGGTACGACTTCTTCACTTCTTCCCTTTTGAGTCGTGCTAACTCGAATGCAATGTTGTCATCTCACCACAATGGATAATTGTTCCCATATGTCATAGGTGATCAGGATTCATTCTCCAATGAGAGCGCAGAGGAAGCAAGATTGGTCGGACGTGCCGAGTAAAGAAGTAATAGCGGGGGCTCATGCTGCTGCTTTACGTCTGAAAAAGACGGGAACGGGCCAGCCAGATGATCTAGGGCCTTATACTAACTGTAGGATATGGGGTGAAGTCGACCCGGATAGTGGGCCTGTTTCGGGATCTCCAGATATGGGTGAGATACGGAGGAACTCGAACTACAAAAAGTGGGAAGTCCTTCCTTTCGATAGCCTAAGAAGGGAAGCACGAGAACAATACGCACAAATGGGCGGCGTCTCTCTATACAAGATGGACGGAAACAAGCTGGACGATCTTGTTTGTGTGAGGCACCTACGATCTTCGAGTTGAGAAAGCATTTATGTGATGGTTTACTCTGATATAATACCGAGAAGATTGTGCAGTTGATCATCTGAGCACCAAGAAGTTCAGATTTTGGATGTAGAGCTGCACAAACAGAGGGGCAGAAATCCAGATAGTTCAAGAAACCAATGAGGATATTCCCCGTTTTTTTGGTTTGTCTAAGTTTTTGCGAGCTGCTGGGGCAGAGTTTATAATCACCCAATTTTTCTCAGATTAGTTGTAAGTTCACACTGAAGAGAAGGTTTCGCCTTAAAATGTGATTAAAACCTCGGTTGATGTGTGGGGTTGATCCGATTCAACACTCTTGTTAAGTTTGTAATGGATGGTCCACTGTGATCAAGGATTCAAGTGCCGTGGCATAAAATATTGAGTTCAGAAAATTTAAACTTCACTGTACTTGAGTTTTATTGGTAAAAAAAAGAGAAAAGAGCAATGCTATCTCTACTATTGTACACCCGAAAAATGAGGTATAAATTTTTGTTTAGGGTATAAATCTTATATTCTCTCATCCGTGGGTCTATATAGGATCTTTGTTTTGTCCAAAATGTGTTTAGTAGCCGTTTCAAAAAAATATAGTGGATCTAGAAGTGGCATAAATTGAATGTTTGAATCTTAACCACCCCTACTGTGTAATGGTTTTTTTTTTTTTTTTTTTTTTTTTTTTTTATGGGGTGAAATTGTAGGATGCATAGTACGTACCCTCCGATTCAGTCGAGTTATGACTCGTGCAGCATCGAACGAACGCAATCAAGATTAGTACATTGTACACCACGTTGTAGCCGGCGCAATCCACAGAATGTACCGGATCAAGATCAACATGCTTGATCTTGAATTTAAAATTTTATTTTCAAAATTTAAAAATTATTTAATTTTCACCATTTATTACTAAGAATTTTATATACTATATCATATTTAACAGTGTGAATTGTTTATTTGAATTCTCTAAAATCGAAAACAAAACTTTAGTACCGAACCTCTGGTATTTTATAAATAATATAGTAGTCTCGCCTGTGCTTGTCACACTCAAAGAACCTGCTAAAATTTTAATCCAATGTTTAGTGTTTTGTGTAACCAAACTAAATCGGCTCTTCACATGTTGTTTGGAAAAAATGTGAAAAAAGAATTTCCGAAAGAAAGTTTTTTGTCATTTTTATTTTTCAGTTTTCTGTTTGTTTGATTCCAAAAAAAACTAGCTTTTTTGAAAAGCTATTTTTCAAATTTTATAAAAAATAATATTTTTATTTTACTAAAAAAATTTTGAAAAACGAAAATATTAGTTTTTCATAAAATTTGAAAATTAACTTTTCAAAAATTTTATTTTTTCTAGAGCCAAATGAGCGAAAAATTGAAAAAAAAAGTTTTCCATAGAAAACTTTTTCTTGGATTTTTTTTTTACTCGTACTTTCTCGAGCGGCCAAATAACCCCTCAGCGGAGAGTTAATTTGAAGATTACCGGTGCAATTTAATTTAGGTGAAAGCATAAATTAATATATGCTTTCAAAATTTTGATTTTGCTATTTAATCTTTTAATTTATTTGATTTGAGTTAGTAAACAATGCTTTTATTTTACATATTTAGTTAGTATATACTTCATAGGCTTCTTGCAACTATTATAAACTTATTAAAATAAGTAGTTAGTTAAAATTTTTTAGTCAAAATGCAAACGACCGACTCAAATCAAATGATTTTTTTTAAAAAAATTAAATAATAAAATTAAAATTTAAAAAATTTAAATAGTCAATTCATAGTGCAGTTAAGTGTTATACGTTTTTTTTTAATCTTTAATACCTGTA
Organism: Ananas comosus; assembly: GCF_001540865.1. NCBI lineage: Eukaryota > Viridiplantae > Streptophyta > Magnoliopsida > Poales > Bromeliaceae > Ananas > Ananas comosus. The sequence goes on from NC_033635.1 coordinate 5,831,018, forward strand.
ACCACTAGTTCTGATACTTGTTGTCGAATTATTGGTGCTGACCATTAATCCCGAAAGTTCAAACTGTTAGAAATACACAACCAATTTACTTAAAGCGTATAGATACAGCGCCCACGGGTCTCGATTGTGACTCGGTTCAACCAGCCTCACGTCACTTCGAACATGATTCGATTCACACATGACCTTTCGTTACAGGACAGCATGCTCGCCCATTTAAGCTAAAATATGCCCTCAGAAATTGTGTTACTTTAAATTTACCACTTCAAACGTAGGACGAGGTGTGGCAGGTTATGTTGTACGAGGACCTAGCCACTCTTTGTCCTTTCCTCTTCGATCTTCTGAATTAATCAAATAAATAATACAATATATGTATGTATTATTAAGTGCATGTACTCCTCGGGCTCGCCGTGCCCAAACACGAGCATCTCCCGCAGTACGAGAGGACACGTAGAACTGTCGAAACGCCAAAACACACACACACACACACACACACACACACACACACACACACACACACACAGAGAAAGAGAAAGAGAAAGAGAGAGAAAGAGAGAGAGAATATGAGATTATGAGGACGAGATACCACATGTTGTTACGTGGTGTAATGGGCGCAACAAAACAACCACATTAACTCCACCCTGCTCCCGCCCCCCGCTCCGTTTGAAATTAAAATAGTTAAAAAATAGAGTGTCGATTAAGGGCGTAAACAAGCGGAACATGAACGAGCTGGGATCGGCTCGTGTTTGGCTCGTTGGAATAAACGAGCGAACGCTAGCTGTGCTCGTTAAAGTATCGAGCTAAAAAATTCAGCTCATGTTCGGCGTTAATAAACGAACCGACACGAGCTGGCTAACGCACAATAAGTTAAAATTTATAAAATTTTATCCATTAGCTTTGATCTAATAGTTGAAACTTTACATTAAATGAGTTTTTTTTATAATTGAGCTCACCTTTAATTTTTATTTTACAAAAAATTAAATATAAAAATATATATTATATATAAATATTTTTTATATATATAAATATAAATTAAATAAATTATTAAAATATAAATATATGTATTCGAGCTGTTATCGAGCCGAACATGAGCGAGCTGACCTCAGTTTGTGTTCGGCTCAGTTTAATAAACGAGCCGAAAAATTCGGCTCGTGTTCGGCTCGTTTACTTCAGCTTTATGTTCGGCTCAGTTTAATAAACGAGCCGAAAAATTCGGCTCGTGTTTGGCTCGTTTACTAAACGAGCAAATCGATCTCGAGCTCATTTCGAGCCACAGAGCTGGCTCGCGAACAGCGAGCTAGATTGCCACCCCTAGTGTCGATTGAAACACACACCGCCTCCGCGGCTTCTGGCCAAGTTAATTACATCCTGCTTCCAAAATTTTTCAAGTTCAGGTTGGTAAGAGCGCTTAATGGTCGGCATCTAAGTTTTAAGTTGGAAATTTATTTACTGTATATCTTTAATTCAGTTTAGTTTTTTTAAAAAATAAACAAAGCAGCTAGTTACATATCTTTAAAAAATTAAAAACACTAGAAATTCGTAAATTGTCAGCATTAATAAATGATTCGGAAATAAAAAGGGATTAAGAAGAATAAGGGTGTGATTCTTCATCTTTACCTCTCCCCTAGAAACCTAGTTCTTCTCTTAACAAGATATCCAGCTGTTGGTACCAATAAATTGGTGTCACGTGGTAAAGTGGTTCACGGTACATTTGGTGCACCGGGAGCAAAAAAACAAGTGGTAACCAACCGCAGGCGGTATGAGTGGTTGAGATCGGCTTATAGTGGCTCACGAAATTAGAGAAGTGGCCGATCGTGTAAATAACTGAATAATAATACGTGGAGTATAAATAGGCGTCTTTTTCCCTGCGAACAAAATACCACTTTTAAATTCTACACATTTTCCTCGTTTTTCTTAGGAGTAGTTTACCTGTAATCTTTTCTTTCTGTATTTATCGCTTTTATTAGGAATAGTTTTAAGATAGATTTTATATAAGCCATACCAGCATTCTTTTGTATTTGTTCCGAATTTTAAGCTAATATATATAAAAGAGCATTCGGCTCATCAGCCGACCCAAAGACATTGTGCAATTTCTGATTTGGTTGATTTAGTTGAACCGATTCTGCAGTAGGAGGTCTCGAATTCGGCTGATCCAAACTCTCATCAGCCGAATCGCTTGATCTGTCGAAGGGCGTAAACTTCGGGGGTCATCACGTGTAGCCGTATCAAATTCCTACACGCTTTCCTAGAAAATTTTTTGACCAAGTCAAGGGGTACAGAATTCAGCTCGCAGCACCAATGAAAATTCGTTAAGAGGGAGGAATTGTTATTTCATCCGTTGGAATAACAATTCCTCCTTTCATACCTCTATTAATTAATAGTAATGTATTATTAGTTAATGTACTAGAGTTCAGCTGCTATACTATCAATAGCACCAAGCACTTGATACTACCAAATTTCCGCCGTTAAATCTGTCCCTTTGACTATTTCCACCTGTTGGACATACTATTCAACCAACCACCCACTCGACCTTAGGGGACCACTATCATCCTAACCACACATCCCTTCATTCAAGGGTCAAAAACCTAATAACACCAATGTCACGCCCCGTATGATAGCAGAAGCTAGGGTTACGTCGGTAAATAAGCCGCATGTACAAGAATATACCTTATACATATGAAGTATCAATAAAACTTGTCGAAAGAAGTTACTAAAGTCCAACAAATATAGGTATCAGAGTAGAATAAAAACTAAGATAAACTTCAAATACCCCCCTTGTGGTTTCACACTTTCTCCTTGTGGTTTAAAGTGTATCAAGTTAGTCCTTATGGTTTCGTACTTTCTCACTTTAGTACCTTGTGATTTAAAATGTATCAAGTTAGTACCCTGTGGTTTCATTTTTCTTTTTTTATTATCCATTTCACTAATTTTGTTCGTTAAATCAGTGGCAAAGTTAAAATTAAAGGGTACTAAAGTGAATATTCGATAAACCTAGGTAGGGTATCTGAAGTTTTTTTTGCATATAATTTAATAAAATATTAACGGAGGAAAAAAAAATCAGTGACAAAGTTAAAACTAAAGGATACTAAAGTAAATATTCGATAAACCTAGATAGGATATCTGAAGTTTTTTGTATATAATTTAACGAAATATTAACAGAAGAGCCGACGAAAAGAAAAAAAGAAACCATAGGGTATTAAATTGATACACTTTAAACCACAGGGTACTAAAATGAGAAAGTACGAAACTATAGGATACTAAATTAATACACTTTAAACCACAGGGTACTAAAGTAAAAAAGTACGAAACCACATGGGTGGTATTTAAAGTTTTTCCTAAAAACTATATATTAAAACAACACTATAGATATGCAATCATCACTACGTCAATCCATAAAATGGCACAATATTTTTGACCACTCCAAAACTCAAAATACTATATAGACTACTTTATATACTAATAGATAGTCCAATTATACACACAAAAAAGATAGGAGATGCTAACTATTTGCAACTCCTTATCTCGATTAGTCGTTGGTGCTGAAGGCTCTATTATAACATATTAATAAAAATAATATAAGAACTATAGTCAATAGTTTTCAGTGAGTATGATCGATAACGTGGACGGTCTACACGACTTGGTCCATAAGAGGTAGAAATAGTAGTATGCATGAATATGTATCAATATGAATAGCCGTTGAAAATAACTGCTGCTATCATGCCTCTGTAATATAATTGAAAACTATAAATAATCTATCTCATGCATCAATAGTTATTGAATAAACTAATATAAAAATATCCAATCATATTGACCGACTTAACAGTAAAGTCTAGCTTGCGTCGTCTCATGTCCAGCACCCAACTATAGTGGTCCGCTACCACGGAGGCTACTGTCTGACCCATATAATAATAAATCTCGTAGCCTAACCTCCGGAGTGACACTCGCGGGGCGTTACCCCAACCTGAGTATAGTATCATTGTCAAACTCAAAATAGCATGCGGATTTTAGTCAAATGCGATGATCAAACAGATCATTAAAATGCTGTCATATAATCATAGTCTCAAACTATCTGTTGCTATCTATTGATCTTCAGGACAATATTACATAATACTAATAGTAAAAAATATGCATATTTCAATATACTCTACAGGTAGGTGTTAAAATACCATTATTATTTCAACTATTTTAACAGTTCATCTCATTGGTTAAATAATAAAATATGAATATAGGAGTTAGTCCATCAATTTTGAAAGTAAGGGACCTACCCTACAACTATCCAAATCTAGAAGAATAGAAAGAATAGATCGAAATAACGATATGATCAGCTACTGTCTGACAGCCACAACATCCAGAATGGCTCGCAAACTCTTTCAGATAAATCACATAAAATCAGCTCTAAAACATATAGAAAAGTAGATTTCTAACTTCTCAATTCTTACAAAAGTCTCTTAAAGAGTCTAAACAAAATAATAATATTTGACACTAATCCCATCTCAAAACACAATATATATATAATTATATATATATATATATATATATATATAGAAGAGCAGAGAGAAGAGAGATGAGAAGAGAAGAGAGAGAGAGAGAGTAGAGAGAGAGAGAGAGAGAGCAGGGCTGCTGTGCTCTCAGGAGCACGGAGGCCTCCGTGCTCCTGAACCGTTTTCGATGATGGAATTTTCGAATCGACGATCGACTCCGTTAGACTTGATCTAGCGTATTTGAAGTTTCTAGAAAATAATTTTTGTGATTTTTTGATATTATTTATCTAGTAATCAAAAGGATTCAAAATCAATAATTTTTAACGGCTGAAAATAAAAATTCTACAAAAAGTGGTGATATAGCACTAAAATTTTCGATCAGAAATATTGATCTTGTTGTAGATAGTATAAAGAATTTTGTACTTAAAATGCAATATTGCTATGAAGTCCTTCAAAACCTAATATTTTTAACTTTAGTCTTTCGCAAGTTAATTATATTTTGAATTTTTAAATCTGTTATTATATTTATTTTGTGCCAAAACATCTCCAATTCAGTCAAGCAGTGCAAAAAAAAAAAATGCTGACTAAAAATTTATACTACAATCTTGCCTCTTTGTTAAGGTTTAGTACATCACAATCAATGACTTGGTGTTATTAATAATATAATAGCATAGTTTAATGTATTATATATTACTTTATTTATCAATTAACTAGATAAATAATTAATGATTTGATTTATATACTCTGATTTGATTTAATTATATACTCTAATAAATACTTACTTGACTATTTGAGTAATTAACTTAATTTTATAATTAATTAGCTAATTAAAAATTAATTATTTAGTGTCTCTATTGCAATAATTAATATTTATACTGAATAACCAACTAATATTTTGACTATTTATATTTATTTATTAATTAATTATCTGACTAACTAAATACTTAACTAATTAATTTATTAACTTATAAATTTATTTATTTAATTTATTAACTTATTTATAGTTGATTACATTAATTAATAGTGCTCGTGGTTAATTACTTAATGGTTAATTAATTTATTAACTTATTTATGGCTGATTCCATTAATTAACGGTACTTATGGTTGATTAATTAATGATTAATTAATTTATTAATTTGTTAAATTATTATTTAACAAATATTTTGATTTAGGTAAAATATTATTATTTTAAAAGATTATTAATTTTTTTGAGTACCGTCCCATCTATTCCTAATTTCATAGGTAGTCCTACAAAATTGTCAATATCAAAAATACCTTTTTAATTTCAAGAAACTTTTTAAATTATCCTTATTATATTAATTAACTCTATTTAAAATTTGGGCGTTTGTCCGTTTCGCCCATGTAGTGTTTTAGGGCGTGTTTGGTTCGCTTTTTTTTCATCTTGGAATCGGAATCGGAATGGGTGAATCCGTTTGTGGGTGTTTGGTACGCGGGAGTCCCATTCCGATTCCGATTCCCGAGTGGAATGGGAATCCCCCAATCAACTCTTTTTTCAATCCGGCCTAGGTGACCGGATTGGAAGTTGAATCCGGACGGAATGGAAATTTATTCGGATTAAATTTATTTTTTTAATTTTTTTAATTAAAGTAGGAGTTAAAATTTAAAAAATTAAATATATAATTTTAAATTTTAATTTGAACTTAAATTAAAAATTAAAATTTAATCAAGTATTTCGAATCTAACTTATGAATTTGAATTTAAATTAAATTTTAATTTATATAAAGTTTTATTCAAATTTTATTTCAAACTTAAATTAAATTTATGGATTCAAATTTAAATTTAAATTGTAATTTTAAGTTTGAATTTGAATAAATCAAAATTTAGTTTCATATTTTGAATTATCCAGTCAACTTCAAAGTTTAATTTTTTTTTAAAAAAATAGATTTAAAATTTTGACATTATTTCAAAATTTTGATGTAAATTTTTAATATTTAATTTTTAATTTGAATTTAAATTAATATATTATAAAGATAATGTTAGTATATTAATTTGATTATATTTTTTATATTCACCTAAACCGAACACTGACAATGGAAATGATTTATTCCGATTCCGATTCTGGTGATGAACCAAACAGAATTAGATAATGAGTCATTCCGATTCCGATTCCAGCTTACTTTGATTCCGATTTCGATTCCGACTCCGACTTCGAACCAAACACACCCTTAGAGTTTAGAGTTTAGGATTGTAGGGTTTTACAGTTTTAGGAGTTTTAAGGTTTAGAGATTTTAGAGTTTTAGGATTTTAGAGTTTTTCTGATTTTTTTTTTGAGAGTTTTAGTGTTTAGGACTGTAGGCATGGGAATCTTATTAGTGAGTACGTGTAAAATAATTTCATTAATCTTTCAGGATAGGCAAAATATTAACTATAATTTATAGTACACTGAACTTCTATAAATAGCAAAGTTTTAGTGAAAAATAGAAATAAATACTATTTTAATAGTTCTAGTTGTATTGAGAAAGTGTTGGAGTGTTTTCTCCGCGAAAACGGACTCTGAAAGACAAATTCTATAAAAATGCCGTTTGGTTGTTAACACCGGTCCTGAAGTTGGGGAACCACTACTCAGCTATGGATTGGGTAGGAGAATTCTCGAATTTTATAGAACGCACCCGAGTACCGGTATTAAAGTTGGGAGTACCGATATTGATATTTTGAAGTATCGATACAGTATAGTAAACGGTGAATTCTAGTGTTCGGATTTTGTGAAACTGCCTTTTAGTACCACTACATGGGGCGGGGAAGTTTATCGGTACTGCTATTCGTGTACCGCTACCAACTCTACAAAATTAGAGTTTGCATAGGTTGCAAATACCAATGTTTGGAGGGTTTAAATGCATTTGTTCCACTCTTCTAAGGAACGGAGTTTGATTCAAAATGGAAAATGAAATTGGAATGAGAATCATAATAGATACGAATCAAATATAGAATTGTGATGTCCCAACTTCCCAGAGGATCATCCATTCTAGAACTACTCCCGTCTTAGCACGCTTAATTCTCTTAACTTCTTGGGCCTAGCCAATGCCCAAAATATTTAAGCCGGATTAAAAGTTTTAGCCATATTATATCTTATATATAGAACTAACTGGGGCCTCATATTTTCCCCCCCTTAAGCCGCGACGTTCTCGTCAAGCTCAAACTCATAAGTATTAGGTGATGTGAGACTTGTCTCATTAGCTTAAATCGACCTTATGGTAAGCTGTGCTAGGGGGACACCCATTGTAGGACTACGCCCGTCCTAACATGCTTAACTCTCTTAACCTCCTGTGCCTATCCACCGCCCAAGATATTTAAGCTGGGTTAAGAGTTATAGCCCTATTATATCTTATATATAAGACTACTTGGGGTCTCACAAGAATGATACAACCTCCTAATATATTTGGTTCAGAATAACAATCGAAATCGGTACGGTTGATTTATATTTAAAAAATTTTGATTATCAAAAAATAATTTAAAAAAATTGAAATAAAATATGAAATATAAAAATAATTTAAAATTAGTTTGCACCTCAAAATAAAAAATTAAATTTGTAATTTAAATTCAAACTAAAAGTTAAATATTAAAAATTTACATCAACATATAAAACTAATTATTGAGTTGATTCAAACTCAAACTTACAACTAAATTTAAATTTAAATATATAGATCAAATTCAAAATTCTTAATTGAATTTATATTTTAATTTAATTTTTAAATCAAAATCTAGAATTACAAATTGAATTTCTAAATTTAATTTTATATGTTAATTAAAAATTAAAGTCAAAATTAAATTTAATTTTAAATAAAAATATAAAATATAATTAAGATATTTTTGTAAAGTGTATTTTTTTCTACTTGGATTCAACTTTCAATCCATTCTCTGAGGCAGAATTGGAAAAATAGGTGATTGGGGGATTCTCATTCACCTGAAAATCGGAATCGGAATCGGAATATGACTTCTGCATACCAAATATCCACAAACAAATTTGTCCATTCCGATTTTAATTATTGGGTGAAAAAGGGTCTCTCACAGCCTAACACCCTTTCCACCCTCATTTTTGCTTTCACACACTCTCTACTTCCTCTCTGAATTTGCTAGGTCTTTTTGATTCACCTTCTTGCAAGTTCGAAGAAGATCAAGAGTACTTGAAAGGAGTTTGTGAAGGAGAAGGCAACCACCTCAATTCTTCTTTACTTGAACAGAAGAGGTGAGTTGGAGTTTTAAAGGTTAATATTAAGAGTTTTTCTAAATAAGAGATTTAAATATTTTAACCTGATTAGAACTCTTTTTTACAATATCTTGAACGTCTTAAGAGATTAAGAGATTTCTCTAAGGTAGCGTTTGGTTCAGGAACAAGGGGAGAATAAGCCCTTGTTCCTCTTTTTGTTTCCAAACGCTGCGTTTGATATATGAGAACAATAGTTTTCGAATTTCTGAAATAAGCTGGTATAAGGCTGGAATTGTTGTTCCACCTTTTTTCTAGAATAAGCTTGTTGCCAGGTGAGAATAAGGTTAATTGAAGTCTAAAAATAATTTTAATTATGATATTAAATAATTAATTAATTTAATTAATATATTTAAATTATTTATTTATTGATTAAATAATAAAATAATTTATTAATTTATTATTTATAATTATTAATAATTAATTAATTTATTAATTTATAATTAACTAATTTATCATTAATTTATTCTTAATTAATTAATTTATTTATTAATTAATTATAATTAATTAATTAATTTAATAATTTATTATTTATAATTATTAATAAGTTATTATTTATATTTATTATTAATTAATAATTATAATTATAATTATTTATAATTTATTTATTTATTTTATTATTAATTAATTAATTTATTATTTATATTATTATTATTTTATTATTTATATTATATTATGTAATTAATTTATTATTAATAATTTATTTATAATTATTTATTATTTATTTATTATTATTAATTAATTAATTAATTTATATTTTATAATTATTTTTATAATTATTATTTTTTATAATTAATTAATTAATTAATATATTTTTATTATCTTATACAATATTCATAGCTAATAAATTTATTAATTTATTAAATTAATTTTAAGTAATATTTTGATGTTAATTAATTAGAAAAAATAATTTTAATTTAAAATTAGAACTCTTATTCCCTTTGTTCCAATCTAATCATCCAAACACTATTTACCTTATTCTTTAGAACAATCCAATTTTTATCCAAACGTAAAATTAGTCTAATTCTTGTTTATATCTGAACCTGTACCCATTCCTGAAATAAGCAGTTCTTATTTATACCTGAACCAAACGCTGCTTAAGAGATATTTAAGCTTAGGTGAGAAAAATCATTAAAATGGATTGATCTCCCATTTGTTTAAAGCATCCATTATTTCTATGTGAAAAATATCTTGTCTAAGCATCCATTGTTTCTTGACTAAAAGTAGACTAAACTTGGGTTTTTTTTTTTTTTTTTTTTTTTTTTTTTTTTTTTTTTTTGAGAGAGATAGGTAGCATGCTACCTGTTTCATTTATTTCATTTACAAATAGGCTTAGCTAGAAATATAAATCAAGATTCGAACTTAAGACCTCGGGTGTCCACCACCAAGTCTTTTGCTACTTGCGCTAGGGACAGTTGGTTAGATTAAACTTGTTTAATTTGCATGAGATGGGATTTGAGAAGTTATAAGGATTTACGGGTACTTGACCTAGCATGTAGGATTCTCATTCTCTTTGTCATGGCATTTTAATAGTATACTTTATGTTCAAGTAGGATATTATATATGAACTTAATGGTAGAGAATAAATAAATATGCGAAAGAACTTAATGGTAACCCTAATGATCATTGGAACTTTAAAGTATAAACTAAGAAACGAGCATTGGTATCGCTTGTAGGGGTCGTGACCCTATAAGCCACGATTTTCCGGAGATGTTTTTATGGAAGTAGGATGATCATCCTGACTCTTTATGGCTTAACTTAGGGTAGTACACTCACCCTCGACCCTAAGAGCTTACCAATTAAAGAGGTTACATTCTTTCTCGACTCTCCATAAAAAATTTAATATGGAATTGAAGCCAAAAGTAATATGTTGGTTAAAGTTAAAGAAATGAGGTTGGGTAAATCATCTTGATCATAACTATATCATATCAACCTTGACATATTGGTATTTTGCGCGAGGCATAGTATTAGTGTATTTTCTTTTACGTCTCTTATTTCTATTTATGCTTTTTTTGGACTGAGTAAGTGTAGAGTGTCAATTTCGGCGGTTGCAGTTACCGAAAACTTATTTCAAGTTTTCACCCTATTATTATTGTTGTTTTTTAAGAACCCTCTATCGCTAGTGAGGTATGAGATTGCGGTAAGGTATCGCAAGTTAGATAGTTCGTTTGAGAGTCAGTCTAGAGAGTATCCTCTTTGTATGAATAATGTAACATTAATTTTCAGTTGATGTGGCGTAAACTCTAAGCAGCTGGATTGTAATGGTTTTAATTAGAAGTCAATTTACACTGATACTTTATTGTACTCATATCTTATACGTAATGTACAGATTCGTGTATATTTTTATTCCCTGTGGATAGAAAAATCTTACTAGTTTGGCAGGTCTATTGCATGCACCCGATGAGTCCTTTGGGCCGGTCTCAGGACGTGACATAATTAGCCTAGAAAGAGATAAATTAGTTATTTTATATTTTAACTCATCCTATGTCAACGAGAGGTTTTCTAATAACATTGGCAGGGAGGATGTTTAATATTGTTTGTGAATTTTTAGGGATAATACTGATGTTGACAACTTTAAAGGGGTATTTGTGTTATTTTTAAAGTTTTAAGAGGCACATTTGAAAATTTTATATTTTAAAACTATAATTATTTTTATTCTTACTATTTCAATTTAACTATCCATATGCTATTTTTCATTCCCACAAATAATCCTATTTTTATCTAAATACAAAGTTGGTCTAGTTTTTAAATTCTAAGAATCATATTTACAACTTTGTTTTTTAAATCTCATATCTCAATCTTATTATCTATTTAGATATAAATTTTTTTCTCTAGAAAATAATTTGATATTTGAATTGAAAGTATGAGATGCTTGAAACACAGATCAATTTATGATGCATGAGCAAATGGATGAATTACGTAGAAATAAATTATTTTTTTAAGATAAAAATAAAATAAAATAGTGTTCAAAATTAGGAAATTAACTAAATTAAAATCTCATTGAAAGAGAGATCTTTAATGTTTGGTTGCGTGCATATAGTTGTAACTGCATTGCAGTCGTGGTTGCATACAGATTCAAATTCGATATTTGATTTGATGTGTTTGAATTCAACTGCTACAGTTGCAACTACACGAAAGGTTCTACAGTAGCAGTTGCAACTACATTGAAATTAATCGCAACTCTAACTACGGTATTTGGAGAGAGTAATCTTAAATAAAAGAAAAGATTGCCTCCCTAATAACCTTTTAAATAGAAAATATATATTTTTTTCTTACATAAATATAATCTTAACATCCTATATATAAAATAGGGTTAATTGCGTGCAACTCCCTGTAAAAATATTGAATAGCAAATATATTCCTACAAAGTTCAACTATTCATATTAATCTATATAAAAGTTCTAACATTTTCAAATATATATTTACTGTTAGGATCCATATAATTAACCATAGGTAAAATACCTAATCCTGGTTAGTAAATAAGATAAATTGGCTTTTTTATCTCTCTTATATTATTTGTGATTGCAGAAAGGAAGAAGATAATTGTAGGAGATTTTTGAGAAGACATTTCTATATAATTCTAACAGTTGGGACTTATGGAGGAACATATTTTTATGGCAAAAATGTTATTTTATTTATCATCTCTTAAAAAATAAACAGTGCTCTATGGTAACAAATTAGAAGAACAAATTGAATTTCATCAAACCTGTAGAAATAAATATGAAAAGTTGAGCTTTGTAGGGATATATTTAATATTCTATATGTTTATGAAAAATTGTATGAAATTAATTGTAAAACTATAAAATAATAAACTTTTACGAATATACTTTTCAATCATATTATGTAAAATAAATTAATTATAACTATAATATTTCTATTACATCCATTCCAATTAAATGAATATATAATTATAACTACCCGATTTCAATTACAATTTCTATCTATACCGTGTTTAATTAAAATAATTATATTGCCAAATGCCCCTTGAATTAGTCAACTCGATTCTTAGTTAGAACAGAATGTTTTAATTTCAACTGTTAGACTAGGGATAGAATATAGAAGGGTGATGGATAAATAACTGCAGTGCACATACGGCGTGGTGCACCGGGTCTAGCAAGCCGCCTCTCTTCCCTCGGAGGCGTGCACGGATCTCGATGCACCAGCACACAGCGTGGCGCCACGTGTGCTCGTCCCATTAGCCCCAGCCGTCCGCGGCCTCTCCCGCTGCATGGGATTACCGAGACGACCCTCGTAGCAGCTGCTTTCCCTTCTTTAAAATTACGAAAACGCCACTAGCTCGATCGAGCGGCTGCGATGTGAGGGACTAATGATTGGGAGCAAACGGACGGTCGTGATCCCAAGTAGGGGTGGGTATTTCGGTCATTCAGGAGTGAGTATTGGCACTACTATCCTTTCAAATCTTGGCTTTTCCCAGAAATCGAGAAACACCCCCCTTCCCTTTTCCCCTCTCGTTTTTATTTTTTATCCTCTCTCTCTCCTTTTCGCTTCTCCGACCACCATCTTCCCCAGACCAAACCCAAAAAAGGCCAAAAAAAACGGCTCCCACTTCCCCGAGGTCACTTCCGCATTTCCAAACCCTAATAAAAGAAGAGGAAAGGTAAAAACCGACTCGCCCATGGCGTCGTCGTCGTCGGGGGGGCGGAGGAGGGGGAAGTGGGTCCCGCCCACCCCGAGGATGCTCCTCCGCCTCCCGCGGCGGAGTCGCGTGGCGGCGGCGGCGGCGGCGCCCCGTAGGTCGGGGACGAACCTCGGCGCGCTCTTCGACATGGAGCGGAGGGCGAGGGCGAGGGCGAGGGCGAGGGCGGCGGCGGGGGAGGGGGAGGTATATTCCGGCGAGGGAGAGGGGGAGGGAGAGGGGGAGGGAGGGTGGAGGTTCCAGGCGGAGATCCTGCGGGCGGAGTGCAACTTCTTGCGGATGGAGCGCGAGGTGGCGCAGCGCGAGGTCGACCGGCAGCGGGCGCGGGTCGCGGCCTCGCTCAAGTCCGCCGTCGAGACCCTCGTCTCGGTACGAAATATATACTTTACTTACTCCATATATAATAATAATAATAATAATAATATACATATATATTTTTTTTTTTAAAAAAATTATTTAGGGGAGGAAGAAGATCGAGGGGAGGAGCGGCGACGGGGCAGTAGGGCTGGTGCTGGAGGAGGAGATCCGGGAGCTGGAGGAGCAGATAGCGGAGCTGCAGGCGGGTAAAGAAGAAGGCAGCACCGGGACGATGCGCGGGAGATGTCGGGAGCTGCAGAGGAGCCGCGGGCGCAACTTCGACCGCCAGGCCTCCGCACTCCGCCGCCGCCTCGAGAAGATGGCAGATCCCCCCGACCACCGCCCCTCCTCCACCATCAAAGAAATCAGAGAGATTATTATCCCGCCCCAAATCAATCGCAATGTCGATCCCGACCGGCTGTGCTCTTCCGATGTAATTATATTGATTGTTCTTCTACTTAATAATTTGCTCTTGAATTCTTTTTTTCTTTTTTTTTTTTTAATTCGTGAAGCATTTTAAGTACGGAATTAAATTGAATTGAATTGAATTGAATTGAATTGAAGGTGGAGATGCTGAAGCGGAAGATGGAGGGGCTGTCGAAGGGGATGCTGGAGAGGGTGGCGGAGTACGGATGCTTGTTGTCGAATGCAAACCCAAATCCGAATCCGAACGTGAATCCGAACTCGAACTCCAAAAGCGGTGGAAACAGCAAGCGGAGTGCGAGCCGGTGGAGCAACGGGTACCAGCAGCAGCAGCAGGTAAGAGGATTCATAACTCTCGTTTCCTTCTCAATTACTTTTTTTTTTTTTTTGAGAAAATTGCATGGAGTTTTTCAAATTGGACCTTTTAATTTTTAAATTTTTTTTTATAATGACGTCCTTTATTTTCTTTTTTGATTTAAAATCAATGATTCTATTAGTGAATTATGATTAATTTAATTTTATTTACTAAAAAAGTGATTTATGTCATTACATTTAATGAAATCAGCAATAAATTTGATGAAATCCTCAATTTTTTTGACTAATTAATACCTAAAAAAAAACTAAGCAGTTGGGATCTTTGTCAGTTGAAGGGTCTCCCTACATTTTTTTACCTAAAATTTGAGTAAAAATATACTGAGACCCCTTAACTATAGGCTTTTTAGAAACAGGACCTTTCTGTATTTTCCTTTTTTTAACAGTTTTTAGCTTTTAATTATTTTTTTTACTGAATAATTGTCGCCTTTTTAAGTTAAAAAATTTATTTGATTTTATAGTTTTATTACCTATTAATCACTAATTTTCTAGTTTAATTTACTAAAAAAAAATTGAATAATTATTATACTTGACGGGTTTGCTTACTTATTATAAATTTGATAATGTTTTAAATTTTATCGACTAAAATTATTTAATTTTTCTAAAGAAAGTTAAAAGTTAAGAAAAAAAATCCAAAAAGAAAGTTTGAGCGATTCGAAAATGAACTACACGTGAGAGTCTCCATACATTTTTAGCCGTTCGTTTCCTTTTTGGAATGATTTTGGGTTTCTTGATCTCTGGCATGTCGTTGACCTGTGCGCGGTATACATTAGTCAATCACTTATTAGGGTTGTTATTGAAATAATAATAAATTTAAGTTTACTAGGTCTTGTTTTAGGAGTAATTTTTTTTTTAAATTTATATTTTAAAATTTAAATAGATTGGTTGATCACGTGTGATGAATGATCAGCGTCCGTTGATACGCCCCCTCTGTGGGACCTCGCACGAGCGCATTTATTTATTTATTATTTAAGCGGTGTGGGGGCGGAGGAAGCGCTACCTAGAGATATAGCCGTTAGAGACTAACAACAAGTGTTTTGCTAAAAATAAGTAGTAGGTGTTTAAGAAGTGTTCCGGGGACCGGTTTCTGGTGAACCGTGCCAGAATATTTACTTTTGGAATTTTAATTAATGTTTAGGTCCACGGATGACGTGCTAGGCCGGGCCCATGGAAACTTTCTGACCAAAGGGTCTTGAGTTTGAGTTCCATGTGGCAATCGGGCTCATTGTTCACGATCCAGCTTGTGTTTGGTTCGAAACCAAATCTTTCGTTTAGTTAACAAGTCGAACATGAGTTAGGGTCAGCTCGCTCGTATTTATGTTGATAACAGCTCGAATAACATATATTTTATATTTTTATATATAAATAAATAATTATATATATAAAATATAGATTTTTATTATTTGACTTTTAGCTCAACCTAAATATAAAGCCCATCTCTATTATAAAAAACCTATTTATATGTAAAGTTTCAATGACTAATCAAAATTTAATAAGTAAGATCTTATAAATTTATCTTCTATACATAACCTTTCTAGTCCTTTTAACTTATTTTTCGTGAGCCGGCTTATGTTCGGCTTGTTAATAAATGAGCCGCACACGACTTGAATTTTTCAGCTCGATATTTTATCGAGATAGTTTATAAAACGAGTCGGTCCCAGCTCGCTCGTGTTTGTCTCATCGACACCCCTAGGAAAAGCTATAGGTAAGGTTGTTGGCGGTTAAGTTTCTGATTCTTGAAAAAAGAAAAAAAGAAAAAAAGAAGACGCGAAATAGTTATTCCACACTTAAAAACGTTTGCTTTTAACTTTCTAATTATAATTTTATTTGATTTGAGCTATTTGATAGCTTTAAAAGCATTACTAGTTTCGTTGTTCAATCTCTGTCGCTCAATGAGTCATAATTTTTTTATCGTCAAGAATTGGATGATTGGACTAAATTAATGAGATGCATAAAGGGTGGATGGAGGAGCGGCACACAGATGTAATCATTCACATGGTGTAGACAATATTTTTTGTTTACAGGATGTAAACAAATGAATCAGAAGATTGGATTAATACCACCATTTCTAAACAAGCAGAGGCAGCTGTCCCTGTCTGGGCTGAGGATATGCAAGAAGTTTAAGTAGAATTAGCCCCACAGCGTTGCTAGGGAAATTCAGAATTGGGTAACGTAGGCCCGGGGACCAGCTCATGTGCGTCGCCACTTCGAGAGAATGTATTATGGGACCAGTATTATGATCCACAGGATTTGAACTGTGGACCTCATCTAAATTAGCCCATATTAATATGTTTAACACTTAACAATGTGAGCTGTGGCACTGTTAGAAACACTACTCTATGAAAAATGAATTGAACTACTTGTTCCGATGCAAAAGAGTATCGCAATTGGCTTTGATGTTATGAGGTTCGGTTTGTGGGATCTCAGTTTTAGATTTTTCCAGTTGTTCAGTTGGAACAAGCCCTCAGCAAGTTTTTCTTGTGCTGCTGTTCAGTAGAAATGTGCAATAGCTAAGTGGTAAATGGTTGTATAGTCTATTTGGAGCATTCATTTACATTGGTAAATTATTTTTGCCCCCTGTGCTTTGCTTGGAGCCCGCTATATTTTGTTCGAATAAAATTTTGTGACGACAATGACAAGACACAATCTGATGATACATTTGTGGTCCGAAAAATAGTACCCGTTTTTTAGGGAGTTGAACTCATACAAAATGATCTTTCTCCTCTATCTACAACATTTACTAGCCATATTACATTCAAAGCTTAGGAAGCAATACACAAATTGTTCAAATCAAATGATTCTGTAGGTTAATATTTCCTTAATCAAATGATTCTGTAGGTTAATATTTCCTTAATCTACTGAAATGATTACTGCACCTGCTTTCGCTTATTTATCATTCATCAGAAGATTGTAAGCAGTTATAATCCGGTGTCTATAAATTTCGTAGCAGGTGATGGTGGAGGAATGTACAGCAGTAGGTTTGGGAGGGTGCTGTGATTGCCGAGAGGTTGTCACCAGGATAACGGAGCAAGTGAGGGCGGAGAGCGAGCAATGGACGGAGATGCAGGCGATGTTGGAGCAAGTTAGGTTGGAGATGCAAGACCTGCAGTCCTCTAGAGACCTGTGGGAGCGCCGAGCCGTCGCCTCCGAGATCAGCGTCCGCTCCCTCCATGCGCAAGTAAGCTCTTACTTGCTAGTCTATACATGTTCGGTGGCTGTTGCATCTACATACTATGTTTGCAACTCTAAATAAATTAGCGTGCAACTCATATGTTATGCCACAATCTTACAGATGTTCCCCTCGGTACTTTTTTTGAAATGTCACAACTTGTTGCGTACGATTGCGTACGAAGACATTATTTTCTAGTTTCTTCTTCTTTTTTTTTTTATCAATTACATCCTACTAATGCAGAAATTGGATGCCTAGAGTTTAGATACTTGTGAAGTGTACTAGGGAAATATCGATTGATGCTAGACAAACGCATACACACGCACACGTGCGCGCGCGCGCGCGCGCGCGCGCGCACACACACGCACACAAACCTTCATTGGAGGTCTCAAATGTTTTGCAGCGAGTGTTGCATTATTACTTGCATCTCTTTTCTTTAGTGGAAGGTTACTTTACTATGCATCATCACTCGAATTTTTCCGTTATGATTTGTGAGCAGAGATTATATTGCTAGAACAGTTCGATGTTCTTTTCATTAATGTGCCTCAAATATGGCAAATTGATGGTGATGCAGATGCTGGAGTGGAAGCACAGGGCGCACGTTTCGGAGCGTAGGGTAGATGAGCTGCAAAAACAGGTTTCCGAACTGCAGAAAAAGCTGTTACATTCCTTGAGATTCGATCTCTTCGGTCCCTCTTTCTCCTCCCAAGGACGTCCGGAAACGCACAGAGCAACTCCACCAAGGATCAAAAGCCAGCAAAAGAAGAAGTCCACAGATTCAAACAAGGAGAAGGAGAAGCATGTTCTCGTCTGCCGCGCGAAGAACTCGCCGAACGACTTCTTGAAGCGAACGCCATTGCAGGACGTCGGCAACATCTCTCGTTTGCATCAACGATGAACGAGAAGCATCGTCCTGCAGAATCCTGGTGATCTATTTTGATTGATCTCGAGTTGTTTCGATCGATTTCTTGCTTTAAATATTTTGCCGATGAGAAGAGGAAGGCTATGAAAGAAAGGGTAGGTGGATGATTCCACATTTTGGGGAGTATATGTATCTAAAGGTGTTCTTAGCCTGGTGCTATTATGTATGATAAGGTGCTGTGGGGCGTTTTCTATATATAGTGTGGTGACTAGCGAGGCAAACGACTTCAATAAAATTCTTAGCTGGCATTTGATCCTCTTAATGCTTGGATAAGTCATCTTTAAGTGAGTGTGTGACGCTCTAACTTCCTAAGGGCTCATCCATTCTAGGACTACTAATGTATTAGCTCGCATAACTTTTTTAACCTTTTGGATCTATCCACCACCCAAAATGTTATAACTAGATTAAAAGTTTTAGGCTTATTATATCTTTTATATAGGACCGACTATCTGGGGTCTTACAGAGTACATGAGTAGTTGACAATAGTGTGCAGTTTAGGCTCAGTTCCCACCAGTGTTCAAAAACTTGGAAATTCGACTCCAAGCCGAGTAGAACCTTTTTAAGTGACTCGGTTGAAAACTCGCTGAGATTTGAAAATAAAACTCATATGTATACTCCAAACAGGGAGTTCTCCAGGTATTTGCTAAATTTTGTCAATAGTGAAAGTACCTCGGGATTACTGTTTTGTATTCCTATTATACCTAGCCATGTTTTGGTTGTGGAATAAGCTATTCTTATTTATTCGTGGAATAGGTATTATTTATGGGATATGTATGGATTAGAATAATTTTGTGTTTGGATAAGAATTGAATTATTGGGAGGGATAAAACTAGATTGGAATACTAGGAATAAGATTAATTATAGTTGTGAAATAATAATATTTTATTTAATAATAAGCATGTTAATTANAAGATTAATTATAGTTGTGAAATAATAATATTTTATTTAATAATAAGCATGTTAATTATTAATAAAATGATATTTTAACAAGTTTATTAATTAATTAACTAGAAATATTGTGTAAGATGATGGAGAAGCATATTAATTATTCATAAAATAATATTTAATAAGTTAATTAATTAATTAATTAACTAGGAATATTGTATAAGATGAAGTCCAAATAAGAAGCATGTTAATTAGTTAATTAATTATAAAAAAATAAATTAAATGTGGTAACTAATTAATTATATATACATTTAGTTAATAAATTAAGTAGATGAGTTAAAAGCAATTACTTAATTAATATAAATATTAGTTGTTATTTGAATAAACATATTAAATTAGTCTATTATTTAATTAGCCGATTGATCATAAATAATAAATTATTTGATCAAGTATTTAATTAAATATATATTAATTAATAAGTCAAGTAGTTAATAGATATTAAATAAGTTAATTAGTTATTAATTAGCAATGTTTTATAATTATTAGAAACTAATAGGACAAGTTATTTAAGAATTTGATTTGTTAAGAATATAATATAATAGTTATATAGTTTAATAAATAAATAATTATTTAAAGGATAGAATGAAGGATAAGAATAGCTATTCCATTGAGAGAGACAAAATAGTAATTCTTCTTTCTTAATAGGTTATTCTAGAATAATGCGTTAAGAGAAGAATAGTTATTCTTCATCCCATTTGGTAGAATAAGGGAGATAAACTCTTTTATTCCTTATTTATCTCCCAACCAAACAGACATAGAATACTATTTTTACTGTTTAACAAAAAATTGTTGTGCTGTAATAGCATGCTAAATTAGAATATTTGACTTTGAATATGAGATAATTAAGTTTGTGTGTCAAGTCAAGTCGGCTTGAAATCTAGCTAAGTTGAGCCGACTTGGCTGAATTTTGAGTCGACTCACTTTTTTAGTTTTAGTGCATTGATTTTGATGGTGCATCATGCTCTTCTATTCTCGTATTGATCTGGCGACTGATTGAATAAGAATTCTGGTCAATTTATCTTTGTTGATAAACTTTTAATAGTTTAGATTTTCAGAGAACAACAATTGTTTTACATATTTTAACATAGTATGAATGTCACGCCCCAAGACCCGCCTTTGGTCGGATTCGGGCACGCCAACAAACCGCCGAACGGATAGAGTCTCTCCTGTACGTCCTAGGCGTCACAATCCATACAATTCGCGATATTCCAACCAGGAACAGAATCCAAACATAGATTGCATAAGGAAGGTATCGAAAGCATAAATACTATACTATTACAAGCATTCACCACTTTCAGTTTACACATTACATTTTTCCTTTCCAAATACAACCAAGTTATTACAAATTGTTTTCTTCTTCTCCGTTCTACACCCCTAAGCTAAGCTGACTTGGGGTATTGCTATCTCTGGTCTCTGTGGTAGGGCGCTATCTACTGAGCTACGCCCTTTCCTCGCGCCGTTGCGCCGCTCGCGTGTGGACCTGAAAAACGTGGGATGAGAACTATATAAATATAGTTTTCAGTGGGTACGACCACCCAAAGGAAGAGCTTGACCCATTAGGTCTAAAGGAGGCAAAACAACATGTTAGTCTAACAGATAGATATATCATCATATAATTTTAAGCAACTAACAGCTATCATGCTTATGCCTTACAACATGCAACCATACAAATCATGCAATCAATGCGAGTAGATTTACTGATTCTACTTTCTATCCCACTGTCAATAGCTCATCCAACTAACCCTCATCCAACTAGCTTCTAAGATTTCTTTTACCTTAGATCCATATCATTTACCATTTGCTCATAAGGTTTCCTTCTACCTTAGCCAAGCTAATCACCCGACTCGGTCTCGAGTCAATCATCCGCGAAATACTGCTCATGTCCAGGCCTGCGGAGAAGGACGTCTCATATGCACCTCAGTCTGAAATCCACTCGGCTGTAAATCATCCACAGCCCACTGCTTTACTTGACTTAGCCACATGGCGGCGAAATCGTCGCACATGTCGAACAATGGCTAAAGTCAACTGGCGGCAAAATCCTCTACCTGGCTTAACCATCTGGTGACGAAATTGTCGCACACGCCGAACAATGGTTCAAGCCTCCGGGCGGCGAAATCGTCGCACACACCCCTTCCCTTGGTATCAAATCCCAGCGGCGAAATCGTCGCACATGCCCACTCCTTGGTACCAAGGTCACCAAGAACACTGAATGTGCACATCCGTCCATTTCCAAGTCAACCTCTCTAGGTTCGTGTTCTCACTTCCATGTGGTCACCTCGCCACTACACCTCATAACCTATGTTTAATAACGCTAAGTTTTATGTCATTTTCACCTAGATTCACTCGACTTTAGGTTCACTGTTCAACCTATGTTCAATGACACGGTTTAATGCCACTCAAGCTACTTGTTATCCTAATTGTCTACACCTAGGATTCATAGTTTTCATGCCACACTTGTCGAGTTCTGTAATCATCCTAGAGTTTATTGACCCAAGTTCATATTCATATGAATCTAACATATTCTAACAATATGTCGACATGCATGTGTCCTCTAGTATCTCATGCACATGCCTATATCATCATCATTATCCAATGGTAGGTAACCTCATCTAGCAGTATATGTTTTATACATCCATATACACAACATATAAACCTACCATGATATATATGCATAATGATAAAACCATACTTCACTTTGACATGGAAGCGACCTAATCACTTCGGTGAAGCACAACCCACCTCACAACACTTCCGATTGCTTGTAGACACTTGCAATTGGGCTCACGCGGCACTTGTAACCCGGTTCGGCTCGAACTCGCAATCGACCACCGAACGCATTCCGATTTCCAACCTAGAGTTATTTGGGGCTCTCCTCAATCCTTCAATTAGAGAATTAGGAGATCAATTAGGTTCAAAACCCTAAAACTTCAAAACCCCCAATTCCAAACCCTAGCTTCTCATACCCTCCAAAAATCATCCTAAATCTATGGAGGAACATGTTTATCTAGCTTAGAATCAACTAAGGATCTCTAGAACACCATTCACAAAGGATTTAATCCTAATCCTAAACTTTTAACCCAAATACAAACCTCGAGTTGGAAGCACGTCGCACTACCAAGCGCTTCTCACTACCAACCGCTTGAGAACTCGATCCACCGCTCTCTACGCGTTCCCAAGCTCGTTCTCCACCAAAACCCCAAGTTTGGAAGGGAGATCTAGAGAGGAAAAGAGAGGAAACTAGAGAGAGAAAGGAGAGTTTCTCTCTCTCTCTCTACCATGTGTGTGTGTGTTTTGGCTGAAGAAGGAGGAAAAAGGAGAGGGGAGGGTCTCCTTTATAAGCCCATCCCTCCAATTTACCAAAATGCCCTTATGCTGGGCTCCCCGTGCTTGCGGGGTCCGGACCCTGGCTCTACGGTCCGGATCCCGTAGCTCCAATAGCTCAAAAACTGTATTTTTCCAAAAATGCAAGTTCTTACTCCTTGAGCCTCTAATCCATTTCCAACCATTCCAAAACCCTTAAAACATATTTTTGAGCGTGTTTAAACCATCTTCTTACTTGCACTTTGCCGAATTTAGGCCAAAATCCAACACAGTCTTTCGAGTTCCATTTTCGTGCCCAACTCACACCGAAAACACTCGAACGCTCCCCGAACTTCACCGGAACTACTTCAATAGCTCTTCAAGCTATTTCCCACCGAAAATTCATAGTTGTAGAAGTTCGATATATTACAATAAAAGTGAAAGAATCTCCATCATAGAATTTCTGCATGCGCGACGAACCAAGATATAAAATCATATTATATCTCCATCACGTATTGCTTCATTTTCTTAACCACACAAAACTAAGGATGGTTTCCTGTAGATATTTTCATGGAAAACATTTAATCTGCATCCTTGGGCTCACTATCACATTATATAACATGAATCATTTCTATCAAATTGGATTTGTTATAAAGATACTTACATTCAATAAATTGATAATCGAATTGGATTGTGGTTTGGATATGGTGCATAGTGCTTTTGGTGTATACCATGGGGGTGAAAATTGGCCATTTTTAAGTAGGCTCCTTACCTTTTCTTTCTTTCATTATTTTTTCGCTTTTTTTTTTTGACTGACCATCCCTTAACTTTTGTTTTCTTTTTATTTGAATTATTTTTATATTTTCTTTTTCTTTGAGTTACTATAGACAGTTAAAGCTTATTTCCTTTTAGAAGGGCAAATGACCTATATATTCATATAATTTTTTTAAAAATATTTATAATAGCTGTAACCAAATAGGTTCAACATTGAGGTACAAAATAGTGTGATAAAGAGAAAGAAAACACAAGAATGATGCACTATCTCCCTTCAACCCTTTGAACGAAATGTGACCTTATTAGTCCACAAAATTGTAGGATTACAAGATACGTCAAAAAAAAGGATGGAAAAGAAAGAAATACAAATAAGCTATCATATGTTCGGATAGGCTTGCTTCGGGTTTAGAACTTCTTTAATGATTTTATCGCCAAGCTCCAAAGGGTTCGTCGAAATTTGGTTATAGGCGTATGCATTTCTTTCTTTTCACATCAACTAACAATAGGCTATGAAAGCAGCATCTCCGAACTTCTATATAATTTCTAAACATCTATTGTGAAAGGTCGACCATACTGATCTCATTACAACAAAATAGATATTTAGCGGCAATTTAATAGTAACAATTATCAAATAGCCGTTATTATCTATTACCAATTTATATTTTAGTAGTAATTATTTTAAACTATACATTTTTACCGACTAATAATTTATATTAAATTCATCTATTTTGAATACGGGTGGAAACGAGCCGAGCTCGAGCGAGCTTACCTCTGCTCAAATTCGGCTTGAAATTAATTTCGAGCCTAAATTTAAGCTCAAGCTTGGATTGAAATTAATTCGAGCCGAACTCGAGCGAGCCTAATTTCAAGTCGAGCGAGCTCGAGCCCTAAACGAGCCGCTTGAAATTCTCAACATTATACGATCAATAGTTTAATTTGTATAGAACATTATCTATAATTTGATACAAAAATATGTCTAATAGTTCAAAGTACAAAATAATTATATGAAATATAGTATTATAATATGAAAAATAATTTATGAGTTGAATATCTAATCTTTTCCGCCTCACTGTCTTTTCTTCTGCCTCAATCTCTATATTATTCATTTTCATTTATGCAGTCAAAAATAAATAAATTATAGATAATATTGGATTAAACTATCCAATCATATATAACTAAAATTAAAATTTCATATGAATAATAATTTTTTACTTTAAAAATAATTTGTATATTTTTAAGCATACAATAATACGCAAGGTAGGCAACGGCGGACATATGATGTTATTTGGTAACTTAGAGAGCTTCCGGCTTGACCACTTAGGTGAGAGACATAAAAAGAAAAAGAGAGAAATATATTGAAAATTTAGAGCTCTGTGAAAGAAGAAAAAAAGAAAGGAAGGAAAAATATATAATTTAGTAAAATTTTGCTCTTTTATTTGTCTATTGGTTTGTTTTTATGGGCCAACACATTGGTCCAATTTTAACTAAACTCAGATTATTCACTCAGCCTATATATAATTTATGAGTTGAATATCTAATCTTTTCGCCTCACATGTTTTTCTTCTGCTTCAATCTCTATATTATTCATTTTACATTATATTGTCAAAAATAAATAATTATATAGAAAATATTGGATTAAACTATCCAATCATATATAACTAAAATTAAAATTTCATATGAATAATAATTTTTTACTTTAAAATAATTTGTATATTTTCTTAAGCATACAATAATAGCAAGGTAGGCAACGGCGGACATATGATGTTATTTGGTAACTTAGAGAGCTTCCGGCTTGACCATTAGGTGAGAGACATAAAAAGAAAAAGAGAGAATATTATTGAAAATTTAAGCTCTGTGAAAGAAAGAAAGAAAAGAAAGGAAGGAAAAATAATAATTTAGTAAAATTTTGCTTTTATTTGTCTATTGGTTTGTTTTTATGGGCACAACCATTGGTCCAATTTTAACTAAACTCAGATTATTCACTCAGCCTATATAATTAAAATATATATATATATATAATATATATATATATATATATATATATATATATATATATATATATATAATATATAATATTATTTATAGTGTGAACTACTATGCTATCGAAAATATAGAGGATTTCATGTTTTCGAATTTTTGACCTTTGATTAAAAATTGTATAGTGGAATGATTGCGGTCTTCTCTAGAATTAATATACTCTTAGATCTAACTACTATGCTATCGAAAATATAGAGGATTTGATGATTTTTGAATTTTTGTCCTCTTGATTAAAAATTGTATGTTGTTGGATGATGCGGTCTCCCTATGATTAAATAATACTCTTAGGATTTGAGTGATCCCTACAAGGTAATAATAATATTTAATCCAAAAAAAAGAAACGATTAAAGAGATTGATCAAAGAAATCAAAAAATCGAAAGCACCAGATCTCTATACTTCGATAGCAATTAGTCTCTACTATATATATATAGAGTGAGGCTACATGCTATCGAAGCACGGAGCTTCCGTGCTTCCAGCTCGTTTTCTATGTTGCGGACTCTCAAATCGTCGTCGGCTCTCGTAAGCTTGATCTATGAGTATTTGAAGTACCTAGAAAATAAATTTATGATTTTCAGATATCATTTGCCTTAGGAACGAAGGGGGCTCAAAATCAACGGCTGAAAATAAAAATTTTACAAAATGTAATAATGTGACATTAAAATTTTAAATTAACAGATATTGATCTGTGTTTATATAGTATAAAGAATTTTCTATCAAATTTCACGTGATTTTGGATATTTTTACACCGTTAAACTCTGAAACAGCTCACTACGCATTGAAATTGTGTGATTTTGAGCCATTCGATAACTAGGCAAATGTTATCGAAAAATAATAAAATTTTTTTCTAATACTCAAATACTCTTAGATAAGTTTAAAGGAGCCGATCGACGATTCGAAGTCGCAACATCGAAAACGAGTGGAAGCACGGAAGGCTCCGTGCTTCGATCAGCATAGTAGCCTCACTCTATATATATATATATATATATATATATTATATATATATATATATTGAGCTTTTCGAGCTTTTCGAGCCTTATTTGAACGAGCGAGTAATACTTAAGCTTCGGCTTGAAATGAATTTCGACATTTTTTTGTTCAAGCTCGGCTCATTTAATTTCGAGTCGAGCTCGAGTGAGCCAAATATCGAGTCGAACGCGAGCCGGCTCGCTCATTTGCCAGCCCTAATTTTGAACCCAAAACTACTCTAATCCTAACCCTAACCCTAACCCTAACCCGAACCGGAGCCGTTCTCACAAGAACACCCTACACTGCACCTTCTCTCCCTTTCACCTACCTCTCCCCCATCCTGTGCGAGCTCTAGCTCTCCCCCTCTCCTTCATCTCTCCTCTCTCCTTCCTCTTCCGAGGCGTCCTCTCTGAGCTCCGATCCCATCCCCAAATAGTCGTCGCTTTCGCCCCCGACCTTCTCGGCCCCCTGTGCACCGGCGCAACGTCACCATCGGTCACCTTGGCGCAACGTCACTGTCCACTTCGCCGCTGCCAACAACATCTAGAATCTCTAGTTCTTCAAGGAGATCCACTACATCAAGTATGCATCCCTCCATTCCCCTCTTGGAGATTAAGTTTTTATAGATTGGGAGAAAAGAGGAGATTGTGATTCGGGAGAGAAAATTGACCTAAATAAAATATTATCATGAGGATCTTACAAGAGTAATCAATCTTAATTTCATAATGTACTCGTTAAGCTACTAGAATCTGTCTCCTGTATTATGAGCTAAATCTACTGATAATGCTTTCAAAGAAGTGAATGAACTTTTCATAAAAGTTTTCAGAATGTGTGGTATTTTATGTGCATCAAAATCGTTCACACAAGTTTTCATTTAGTGAAAGGGTAATGTAGTTGGAGAAGAATTAAATCAAAATGTTTTAATTACAGAGACTTCTAGGCAAAGGTGTCACACATGATGAAGAAACAGTTAAGAAGAGATGCTAGATTGTCTTTACTTGTTCTATGAATAACTGAATTTCTCCTCAACAGGTCAAGGAAAGCTATGCAGATTGTGGAATGCAATTTATTATTAACTTATTATTTTGTATCAATAAATTATTGTTTGGAAATAATATTACTTCTAGACTCTTTCTCGCCATACTCAAGTGAATATATTAGTTGTGAACTTTTTAGTTTTTGGAATCACTTGTGGCTCTCAGCTCTGTTTGTCAGTTATAGTTGGTTTATTCAACCTCTAAATAGAGAATATAATTCTTGCGCAACGTCGCCTCGGCCACGTTGAGCACCACCACATCGCCGGCGTTGTCGACTTCGCCGCTGCCGACAACGTCTACGATCTCCAATTTTTCGAGGGGATTCGTCGCATCAAGTATGCATCCCCTATTTCCCCTCTCCCCCTCCAATTTAATTATTTTTTGATCTAATTAGTGTATTTTCTCAATAGATATGTTTGGATGTATGTTTGGAGATGTATGTTTGGATAAACTTGATCACCATGATTTAAGAGCTTTGATATCATGTTAGTAGATTTGCATTAGTTCTGCATACATCTATCCTCCACAGAACCCGTAATGGTTGAAGCCTCTCATATATTTATATTAATTACAAGTTTTGGACAGTTAATATCGTTATCACCTCTGTTTTGTTAAGTATATATGTTGGTCGGATTGTTCGAATGGTCGTTGAAATAAGAACATAAGATCAACGGAGATCGCTTTAGTGAACAAATTGACAGAGCCAATATAGAGAAGGCGCTACAAATCAAATGGAGCATTTGGGAGTCCGGGTCTTTTTCTATCATAGTCATAATATGATCTAAAAGCTTATAACACAAATGACAAATCGACAAAATAGATTAATACTCAAGGAACCGTTAAATTATCCCAACCATCCTATTCAGAACATTGTCTTGTAGGTTAGATGCCATTGTTACAAATGACCACACAAAGACTTAAAGCATAATAACATGCATTGGCAGGAGAACCAATCCTAAAATTCTGCATGACTTCAGAACTTGGCGCATCTTACAAAGCTAAAAGAGTCAAACTTGGTAAACTATTTTCTGTGTCTTGTACTTGATTGTCAGAGTAATTGATCTCTTTTTGCTTATCATTAAAGTAGAATAATAGTAATATTATGTTATTAGGAGTACCATAAATGAGAAGTTTTACTAATGCACTACTAATTATGTTATGGCATCAATTACTAAAGCATTTGCTATTGCTGCAACAACATGCACGTCAAACAGTAGAAATTAAGATAACTATTAAAGTGCCTGTATTGGTGTCCATCCACACGGGTCCGGGTAAAGTTCCGAACCTTGCCATCTGTTTCCGACGATTCCTCGTATCGCCGAATAATTTATGGTTTCTTAGCATTGTAACTTCTTGGTTCTTCTTACGACCCTGACCGTTTTGTTTTAGTTATTGTTCTACTGATTTATGTTCTAAAAAGGGTTGGCATGTCTTTATTACATAGTATAAAGAGATGGCCTTAGTATGATTATTAATCCTTCAATAGAAAGTGAAGACTAATTATGTAATCGTACTGCAGTTGCAGACTTACGTATAAAAGCATGTTGTTTTTCTTCTACATTGATGTC
This sequence comes from Ananas comosus, assembly GCF_001540865.1. Lineage (NCBI taxonomy): Eukaryota > Viridiplantae > Streptophyta > Magnoliopsida > Poales > Bromeliaceae > Ananas > Ananas comosus. The sequence goes on from NC_033635.1 coordinate 5,860,246, forward strand.
TGTAGCTCAAAAATAATTTTTCCTTCTACATTGATTTAATTTATAAAAAAAATTAAATTAGACATGCTTGGATGTTAGTTTCTCTCGTTATACCTAAATTCTGTTCTATGAAAATATTTTGCTTCCTTATCGTTATGAATTTTCAAACTATCACTCTAAAGGAGGACATTATTTTGTCATGCTTCGATTTTATGTTCTTTATTAATTTCGTTTATGGTAACTTGTTAGAATCGTTTGCTAATATTCCACTGCTTTTGGTCAGATTACATTGCGACAAGCTTGGTAGCCTGACGCATGAAATAACTCTTAGGATCAATAAATGCTGTTTAATGGATACCAGTGGGGTACATCTTGGCTAAATTGCAGCACTGTAGCACTGTAGCACTAATTGGAGTCCTCGGTCTATATTCTTCGTTCACCCTTAATAAAGCTTGGATTTTGAACAAGATTAGGTATAGTTGTTTGTTTCAGTGTAGTGCGCTTGTGTAGCTTTTTCGAGCTTTTTTGTAAAAATCCAATTGCATGATAATTCGTTGAAAATTGTAGATTTATGAATTAAGCATGTGATTTTCTAGTTAATTACAGATTCTGAGTGCTACTGTGTAAATTGGATATTTGAAGAGGTTCTGAGCTGAGAAGTGTTATTCCAAGTTAGTACTTTTTTAGGTTTTGTTCATCAGTCCATATTCTTCATTTCCCCTCAATAAAGCTCGGATTCAAATATGTTGTGTTTTGTAGCTTTTTCTAACTCTTTTAATTCCGATTGTGCAATAATTTGTTAGAAATCATATATTTATGAGTTGCGCATAAGATTTCCTAGTTTCTTAATATGTTTTAATTGTTATTTCCAGATCCTCAAGCTTATTTCATATATAGATTTAAATAATTTGAAGAGGTTCTAATCTGAGAAGGATTATGGCAAACACTAATACCTTTGTAGGTTTTTTCCCCTCAATCTCCGTTCTCTGTTTCCCCTCAATAAAGCTCGGATCTATACATATATTGAATCCTGAGTTCTCCGAAGCCTCCCCGCGTTTCGGACCCTCACCCCTCTCCCCCTTTCCCCCTCTCTCTCACTCTCTCTCTCTCTCTTTTCCCTTCTCTCTATCTCGGGGCGCGGGGGGTGCCGGCTGCCGCTTAACTGCAGCCCCCTCTCCCGGCTCTCTCTCACTCTCTCTCCCCTGTTCCCTCGTCCCACTCCAGGCCTCCCCCCCCCCACCCCCCCCCCCCTCCCACCTCTCTCTTCTCTCTCTTCTCTCTCGTCTCTCTCTCCTCCGCTGCGCGCGAACTATGCGGAGGAGCTGCGCGCGACCCTCGCGGTACTTTGTGGTGGCCCTTCGCAAACCGCCACTCCCTGGCTCTTGCTCTACTCTTCTCTCTCTCCTCTCTCTCTCTCGAGCGCGCGCGGGGTGTGGGCTGCCCCACATGCCGAACGCCCCGCCCCCCCGCCCGGTCACTCTCTCTTCATCTTCCTTCTCCCCTACCCCGAGGGCCCCTATGCGTCTCAATCTCTCTCTCTCTCTTCTCTCCTCCCCACCCTGGCTCTCTCTTCCCCCTTCTCTCTCTCTCTCTTGCCTAGTGCCGCGCTAGCGCTGGCGGGTACGCGCCAAGCGACGGCGCCTCGCCGCCGCGCTGAGAGAGAGAGAGAGAGAGAGAGAGGAGGAGAGAGAGAAGAGAGAGGCTCCCGTCTACTCCTCCATCCGCTCACCTTCCGGCCTCTTCCTCTTTTCCCCCTCTCCTCATTCTTTTCCTCTTCTCCCTCCCGGCTCTTTTCTCCCCCCTCTCCCAGCTGTGAGCGGGGCGCGGGGGCGCAGGCTCCGGCGCGGTCGGATATTTTACTGCCAGTCAGGGCCGGGCGCAGGCATGCGTGGACGGCGAGCCGGGCGCGGGGCGGGTTTATGTGTGCGAGGGCGTGTGTGTGGTGGGTGCGTCTGGGCGCCGCGCAGCGAGGCGGGGGCGCCGGGCATGCGGAAGCGGGCGAGCGCGTGTGCGGCCGTGGAGCGATGCAGCGCGGCCTGGGGCGCCTAGTGCGGGGAGACCTATGCAGGGAGAGAGTGGAGAATTTTTTTTTTTTTCCCCTGCTATCTCCATTCCTTTTTTTTGCTCATGTTTTTCAATTTTTTTTATTTCTTTAACTCTCTCTTCATATGTTTTATTCCTCTCTCTTTAAATAATTTTTTTTTATTTTTTCTCCTCTTCCATTTTTTCCCTCTCTCTCTTTAATTTTTTCCTCTCTCTCTCTCTCTATGTATTATATTATAATATAGCTATATTATATATATTATATATTTTTTATAATTATTTTATTTATTATATATTTTTTTTCTTTCTATCTTTCTTTTCCTTTTCCTCCTCATTTTAAACCTTTTTTTTTGTTTCGTATAATTGTGGATCACATAAAAAAAAATAAAAAATTAAATTTAAAATTTAAAATTTGATTTTAAATTAATATTTAAATTTTAAATCGGATATCTCCTTATATTTAGGTGCTATTTACTATATAATTTAAAATATTTTAGAATTTACATAAATTTTCTGCCGCGTAGCGCAGGCCTTCACTATTGAAGTTTCTTTCATTTGCCATTGTTTGAGGAATGGTTCTTCATTTTCTTTAGAAAATCTTTGTGTGTGTATTGTGATTTTGTAGCTTTTCCTAGATCTTTTGATTGCAATTGCGTGTTATTTTGTTGGAATTCATAGATTTAATTAACATGTGCCGGTAAATTATGAATTTGTGCTCTTTGATTTAATGGTTATTCTTTTTCCTGTTGCTTTCAATTTTGTTAGATCTCGTTTGTTCTACTTTGATGTATGTTCGTGAAGAAGTCTTGGATCCAGAAAGCTGACTCAAAGCTTACATAAGAGGACATTCAATATTTGTACTCATAACACTTTTGAAAATGTAATAAGCTTTTATATTCAGATTATTTGATTTGTCATGAAATATCGGATTCTTAATTTTATTGTCAGTGCATTATTTTTTGAAGCTTTTGTAGCGATTAATTAAATATATGACGTTTAATGATGATTTAATATATTTTATATTTAGTGGCAATCTACCTTATCTTTGTTGGCATTTATGATTATTGTTAAATATTTATGGGTAAATGTATTTTATTTTTAGTGGCTTTTGTAATTGCCGGTATAGAATAAATTTTAGTGGCAATTATTTGTTCTTTACCGGTCGCCAATATAATTGCTGCTAAGGCTTTTAGCGACCCATTTATAATGACAATTATTATAATTGCCGATAAAGAGAGAAGCAGAAATTATAATCGCCGCTAATTTATGAGATAATTGCTGCTAAAAGGCAATTTTGTTGTAGTGGAGCTAATAGACTATTGAGTGTTAATAGGTAGCAAGAATTCCGATAATAGTTGAGTATCACATTTTCTCTATGTTATTTGCAAGAACGGATAATGCAGAAAGAGATGAGCCTTTTTCTGTGTTGCATAATGAACATGATGAGGAGTGAGGCCAGCTTCTTTTAATCAAATTTTCAGCTGTATAAGATCTTCAAGTTAGAGGAAAGCCAGGCAAAAATAAATGTTGATGTTTTAGCTTTTTTACTTCCATATCATAATGCAAGGTTTTGGTTGTTCAGTCTACAGACTTTACTCCACTTAGCTAGGTATGCAGCTTCCACTACAAGCATTTTGATCTCCCTTTCATGAAAAATTCTACATATGCGATCAATAACTTTTATTACAGAAGAAGGTAAACGATGGAATAGATGAAATTGCTGTATTTACAAGGAGCTTTCCCTTCCAATGTTTGAGCTGCTTCTTAATTCAATTTTTCTTTAAGGTACGAGAATAAATGGGAACAACAAAATATATCTCAATTATTCCACCAATTCAAATGGCTTAAAAAAATATTGAAATAACTATTCTGGTTAAATTGGATTATTCTAATGAAAATTTTGTTAAATGTGGATTGAGATTTATCTTAATAAGTTAAGGATAGTGATAAATTATTTATTTCTTATTAGTTAAGAAACATATCTTCTAATGAAAATTTTGTGTGACACCCTAATAATCCCACATCGGATGGGAATGGGATTGTCATTGGGTTTATAAGAGACTTAGACACTAGTAATAATAACTGGGCTTAAGCATTTTGGGCTGGTGGTTTGGGCCCAACGAGTTATTGTTGCTAGTGGGCTGGGTCGTTACATTTTGATAAATATCATAATCCTAATCTTTTTTCTAGAGATAGCATGCTATCCGCTTTGTTTATTTTATTTAGAAACAAACTTAGCTGAAAATGTGAATCAACTAGGATTCGAACTTGGGACCTTGGGTACCAACCACCAAATATAAGGACTGAGATTTTTGCAGTGTTACTAAACTCTCTGTTGACGATGTTTTATGTGTAATTTAATTACATAAGGACTCGTCAAGTTTTAGCAGAAAATGAGTTAGAATTGAGAAGTTATGCGATCATTACTAATCACTTAAAGTGAATAGTAACTTTGATTTTCTGGAGAAGCCAATGAGTGAAGATGGCTTCTGATGCGTATTGGACTCTGTTTATAGTGATCCAATAGCTCGTTTTCAACGGTTCGACTGTCCTGGACCCAATGGCATTGACGGATTTGGGTTTCGATGCACGATTTTCGAGAAAAAGGGATTTTATCAAAAAGAGGGTTTCCGTTCTTGCTGTTCTTGCATTTTAAAACTCCTCGTGCTTTGTGCATGCAACCTGGAGTAGAGTGAAGGATGTTATAGGTACCAACTAGTGGTAGGGAATTCAAATTCGAATTTGAATTTAAAGTTTATTGGATTTACACATATGTCTATGTGTGGTGTTTGAAAAATTGGAGAGGGATTAGGTTTTGTCGCAAATCGGTGATCAAATCGGATGAAACGAAATGGTAGATTTGATGCCTCAGTCATGCCGAACGCGCTGGCGCAATCCGATCGGAAATCCGACGGACGGATCTCCGGGAATCGCGTAAAGTTCGCTCAGGGGTCGAAATTGGCAAAAACTGAAAATCTGCGAAAACCCCAATATTTTATGTACCGTTTTGCACAATTTCAAACGTCCAGGTGCGTACGCATGAAATACATTATACACTCGCCGTGAAGGACTAGGCCAAAAATAAGGAGCTTTGGAGGGCTAAGTTGCATATTGACCAACCTATATATATTGCGCAACATTGGGATTCATGCAAGGAAACCCTAACCCAAATCTTCCAGCCCTCCTGTTGCGCCCTAGCATCACCAGCAACCCCCTGCCCCTGCCGCGCGCGCACCCCGGTGGCTGATGATCGACTCCGGTCGTCGGAAAAGCCATTATTTTTACCTTTCCTCCACCATCATCTCCACCAACCACCATCTCCTTTGCTGTCGACTCCTGGGAACTAGCCACCCACGTCGAGGCCCTCCCACGGCCGAGGCTCGTTCCCCGGCGCCGTCCCCGCCGGCCTTCGCCGCCCGTGCGCGTCGCAGGCGCCGTCTGTGCGACCGCGGCCAGCCCGGGTCAACATGGGCCGAGCTCAGCATAGCTCGTGGGCCCCGCGCCACCGACGCCCTAGACCAGCTGGGCCGTCTTCCTGTACCTCCGGCGACCTCCCGCATGCCACCCCGTCGCCCCGGAGCGCCACCAGCCGCCGCCCTGGCTACCTGCGGCCGGCTAGCCTCAGATCGGGCCGAGCCTGGGCCCGCATTGCCTCTGCGCACCGCCGTTGCCCTCAGTTTGCCGCATTGCCCTCCCTCGGCCTCGGGCGATCCGTCGCCGTGGCCCCGGTGCTTCCTCGGCCGCCACCCGGCCGCCACTACACCCCGAGCCCGAGCTCGGCCTGTGCGGGCCCGGCTTGCTCCATCGCCGCTGTCGCCACCTTCCGCCGCCGGCCGGCGCGAGCACCGGCTCCGCCTGGCCGGCCGCACTCGTCCGACTCCGGCTCCTTGCCGCCGAAGCTCCCAGTCGGCCGGACCTGGGCCGTGCTCTCCTCGGCTTGGTGCGGTTAGGGCATCATTGCCCACTGCAACTACCGCCCTCCGTTGCCAGCTGACGCGCGCCTCAGCCTTCCTTCGTCATCTGCACCTTCCTGCTGCCAGCATGCCCGCCTCCCGGCCACCGTCGGCCGTGCCTGAGCTCCCCATGGTCCGGTGAGTTCTATTTCACTATTTTGTGCACAGTCTCGGGTTCGGATCGCTGTTCTGGCAACCCGAGGACGCTCTGACACTCCTCGAAGTGAGCACGATGATCCCTGATCAGTGCTGAACATGGTGCTCACCTCCGTTGGGGTCAAAGATGCCCTAGTTTGCGTGATAGACGTGGTTTAGGTGCTGTGCGAGCTATTTTGCTGAACTTCGCGTCGCTCGCACGCTCGCTACAGTGGCCGACCGTGCTCCAAAGTGTGAGCACGGCCTCCGGTACATCAAGACCTATCAGCGGGTGTCTCTGCCAGGCTTGAGGGCCCTCGGTTTGCGCTGTCGGGTCATAAAACCCCGAAAATCACATGAAATGATGTGATTTTATGTAGTCGCAGGGGTTTTTTATGCAAGTTTACGCTACGTGGTTGCTGTTGGAAGCGTGTGCGGGCAGTGGGTGACCTCTGGCCTGGTTGTCCAAGGCCCTAGGCCTTTTCGAAAATCAGATGTTGATTTCCGGTGCTTTTTTCCATGAAATCCACTGACGGAACGCGATTTCGGTTCGGATTTCTTTCGAGGGTGCTTCACGGTAAATTGTATAGTCGCTGAGCCTCGTTGGCTTGTCACTCGCATCGTTTTGAGGGTTTTGAAATGACAGGTGAGTGACGGTGGGTTCCGGTGTCGAATTAGACATTTCTGGGAACCCGGATCGGAACGATTACCGACGATAATCATTTCGATGTGAGGCGGTGAGTTTGCTGCCAGGTGCCATAAATAATGGTGTTTTGTGGCAACGGATAACTCGTAGCATGAGTCGGTCAGTTCCGGGACAGTTCGTGGGTCCCGACGGAGTCTCGGTGCAATTTTCGGGACTTTCGGCGAGTTCGACAATCGATTTTGGGAAATCTATTCCCGTAGGTGTATTGGTGGGGATTGGGTGTTAGCGTTTTGTATTCATAGGTTGGATTCTAACCCGGGGGACGCTTTGTAGGTCCGATTGTTGCTTCCTTCGCAGTTGGAAGGCCAGCACCGTATTTGTACAGGTGGGTACTTCGATCCGAAGTTAGTACAGTGGTGCACGCTCGGTGATATCTTCTTATCCTTGTTCTCCCGTTATTACTCTACATGCATATATTATATGTTGAGCCTAGCACCTATATCATGTTTCCTTGTTGCTCTACTTAGCTGTTTTGCATATCCTGTATCATGTTTTAGAAGTAAAGCGGTTTTGTTACTATCTGTGAGATTTATGACCTAGTCGGTCAGTGCATTGCATCTGGTATTGTGACCTAGTTGGTCGGTTATTGTATCTCGTACCTGTGACCTATTCGGTTGGCTAGTGGCTGACAGTTAGTTCCGGATTATACCGATGCATGACGTGTCGCCCTTGTAACCTATTGTTGGTTCTTATGCATATATATTAGTTGACCTGACTGGTCGGTACTTGTATACATTCGGAAGGATGTTGAGTTGTTCCATCCTAGTTGATTTGAGTGGTCAGTACTTGTGTTCTTTACAGTTTGATGACCTATACGGTCGGTATACCTGAGGGGTTGGATTGTCAGCTAGTTGCTGATGTTTGGCTATTGAGCATATCAGCATCGATCGCCACTGTTCGTACACATTTCACGAACACCAGCGGTCTGATCCACCGCAAGAGGGTGTTCTTTTTCGAAAAAGTGATTGGGTGTGCCAGCCCATGAGCTCAAGAGGGGTTATATGCTTTCAGACCCAAGAGCTTATGCTGGGGTCACAGGCCTGAGGTGTTGCGGACCAATATGGCTTGTTTCTGTTTAGAGCAGTTGTGGCACAGGCCTGAGGTATTGCGGACCATTATGGTTGTTCCAGATTGGGTATTTTGGACTTATCGTCCGTTGATGCATTCATACAGTAGCGGTAGCTGTACATTTATACATCCTATTCATTTATTATCGTTGCTACTGTATTTCACTTACCCATATTGTTGTTTATCCTTCTTGATTGGTGAGTACCCCTCGCCCTCGTTGGCTTGCGGTACCCACTGGGAGGGGAGACATATTTACATATTCTCACGCCCCAACCCCCATTACATGTGACGTCACGGGTCCTAGTGGGACGGTTCGTGAGGAGTGTACTTAGCAGTTCGGTAAAGCTTTTGGATCCGTCTATTGGTTTAAACTCTCAACTCTATTTCTTTTAAATAATGACTTAGACAGTTATTTGGTTCAGTGATTTATTACTTTTGAATACTTGGGATTTCATGAACGTAATAAAAGATTTGGGATTCTTGTAAACTGAAAATGATTTTCTACTTCTCGTGGTAACAAGTTTTAAAAGGAAAAGGTTTCCTTGTGGGAAACGACTTTTAAAAGGTTTTCTTTTTTGTTTTCATGACTTAGTGTTTTAAAACGAGTTTTCGGGTAGGAAACATTTTAAACTAACAGATGTGGATTTATGGATAATTATGATAAAATGAATGCGAATGTGAATGGTATATAACTTTGTGGATGTTCATATGTGTGGTTGTAGCCTGTATTGCGATTGTTGTACTTGTGCGACGCTGTGCAAATACAGAGGAGACTCTGTTCGTGTGAACAGTAGACTTCCTGTATTTGTGGCGGATCTGGTATACCCTGTGGTCAGGTTTTTCCAAAAAAATGTTGGGGCACTTTCGCTTTACTTTTAAATCAAAAAGGGACCCTGGGGCGTGACACCAAGCCTTTTGCCACTTGCGCTAGGGACGGTCGGTATCCTAATCCTAATCTTCATGTAAGATTCATGATATTTTAAAGGGTCCCAATGGACGGTCGGTATCCTAATCCTAATCTTCATGTAAGATTCATGATATTTTAAAGGGTCCCAATAATCTATAAATAGGATCCCTTTTCTCTCGGATCTACTACTATTTACGAGTATTTGTAAGAATATATAGATTTCTTACTCTTTTTTTTTTTTTTTTTTTTTTTTTTTCTCTTTGAGAGTTTTACATCTACGTTTCTAGAGTTTTGGAGTGTGAACATAGAAGAGGGCTACCAGAGAGTAGGCAAGATACATGAAAGATTCAGATGCACTGAAAAATGGACGATCCAAGAAGATTAGTAAAACAAGCAACCCGATCCGATTTAGTTCTTGGATACGTTGGCTATATAGTTTGCAAGTTTCAACTACCCTCTAATTCAAACAATTGGTATTATAACCATTTTGTTTGTTTTCACCTTATAATCATACCCGTAATACTTAATTTTGATCTCATGCTTCATTGATCAAAATTTTATATAGATTAGTTCCATACTTTTTTTTTATTCGTTTTCTATATGGAATCGATTAAAAAAAAGAAAAATAAAAATTAAATCAACTTTAGTTTTCTTTTAAGTTCATCGTGAGACATGCAAAAAAGGAAATTTACATTAGTTGTATATTTTTTCTCTTTTCTGTTTCGTGCATTGATTAAATTTCGGTTTGTCGAAAGACCCATATTTTGGCGAGCAAGGGGGCTAACCCGGCCTGGCCTATTGCGCTACGGGAAAGGGGGCCAACCTAGCTGTGTGGGTGCACGGGCCCGGCCCGCTCGGATACAGGAGCGCGGGCCACGCCCGTTGCGTTGCAGGCACTTGGGATAGGTCCACCCCGTCCCGCTGCTGGCAGCACAGGGTCTGTCACGTCCCGCTATCGCCAATTTGGTCGATTCGGGCCCGTACACAGACGGCGAACGAACAGAACCTTCTCTGTTCGCCCAAGGCTTAGCAACAATGTCTAACGTGTATAATAAAATGCCCAGAAAAATTTTCAGTATACATGGCTTACATGAAGGTAAGCAACACAAGCCAGTGAAAGTAATTAACTAATCCATTCATACATTGTATCTTGATTACTTTAAATCAAATACAAAGCCTATATAATTATTACATTCATTCTTCAATATATATATATATATATATACAATGGCCATCTCTCAACTGAATAATTTATATTCTGCTTTCATCAATTATAAATAGATGAAATGTACAGAGTATACTATAATCGATGGATGTCCACTATCTATGGAGCGCTGTCCAAATCACGATCATCGACCACCCCGCACGAGCTAAAACCTGTATGGTTAGTGGGGTGAGAACTACTGAAAATTCTCAGTGGGTTAAGTTGCCGACCTCTCCGACTCACCCACTAGGTCTATTCAGGCATATGTAGGCAAGAAAAGAGAATAGATAGTAACCAGCTATACATGTAACTACTACAATGCCTGTACAAAGCTGAAAGTGTAATACACGTATCTAATTAATTTAAATTAGAATTTAAATATGTGGCCATGATTGTAGTTTTGTGATAAACCCGTTATTAAATATTTTTGATTTATTTGTACCGTTGGATTAAGCGGATTCGGTTGGATTTGATTTTCGGATTAATTATACTCTAATACTAGTTAGAGTAGGATTGAGATTTAGCCCTAATTAATCACCTATAAATAGGTAATTTAGGGAGGGTGTACGGCCAAAAATATTATAATAATAAATATTATTGCCGGATTCTTTGTGCAAGCGTGGCCGCTGGCGGGAGCAAGATCCGACAATCGTGGGGGAGAGGAAAAAGAACGAGAGCGAGGTGAGTCTCCAATAATTAGTTTTCTCGTTTTTTTCTCTCTGTTCTTTCTTCTTCTATCTCCCAATCTTATCCTCTCTCCTCATTGTACCGCCGCCGCCGTCGCCGGAGTGGTCGCCGGCCACCTACGGATGGGTTGGAGTGAACCCCCTATGGGGTAACCATGGTTGGCCATGAGAGGGGTATGAGAGAGCTTCTTTGTTTGAGTTGGGAAGAAGAAGAGAGGAGATGGGATTATTTTGGATCTAGCTAGACCCGGTTCACGGTGGACCACGTTAATTTTTGCATGATTTATTTTTATATTTAGGTTTCAATTTATCGTAACAATATTAGACGTAATTAAGTTGTTAATTAGAGTGTTTTGCCTCTATCAGTTGAATTATATTTAATTGGAAAAGCTTCTGGTGCACGTTGCTGATGCTGGATCGGGTGCAGTGAAATTTTGGTGCTTATAATGGCTTAAAAGATCAGCCAGGGACCAATCTGTAAATAGCAGTTTTGGTTTTGGGGACTGATCCGTAAAAGAGGCATAACTTTTTGTCCGTAAGGCGGAATTTTGCGATTCAAGTTCTATAGGACTCGTCTTGTAAATACGGATAAGATCGTGTGGTCTAATTATTCTGATTTAATGTATTATTTTCGCAGAATTTTTAATAGTTAAAGGGCTTGTTTGAAAATATATTTTATTTGGGTCTTTTAGTCGTTGTAGGTGCTGAGACAACCGTAAAATCTCAATCTTAGAACGTGACGAATTTGTGAGCACTAATAGAGGCAAGTAAATAGCTACTTTCTGCAAACGGTAGAAAATATGCGGATCCGAGTGGGTTCAGGACATAATTATTATCTGTTCTGTTTACTAATTGTTGATACATCCGAGTGGATTTTATAATTATTATTAACAGACATGGTTTATTTATTTTGCACATTATTATTATCATATTCTATTATTGGATATGACTGTTGCGGTCGGATTCCTCGGAGGAGAGGGATTTATCCGGTACGCAGTTTTCGAGAAGAAACAGCGCGTAATTGTAGCTCTCGCGGTTAGAGCGACGGAGTGGAGATGCTCTAAATTATGACCTTTGTAGTTTCAAATTTAAATTATCGTTATTCTTGAAGTAGATTTCTTGTTAAGCATTGCGCTTACTTTTGTTGTCTACTGTTTCAGGTACCGAGAGTCGGGGTGTGTGAGATAATTGGCCGGCGAGAACTCGTTAGATAGATTTTAAATTTTGGACATATGATTTATTTTGACATAAGATTGATTATATGGACATTTAGAAGTTATTGTTTAGTTTCGTTTTAATTAATAAATTATTTAGTTTTTAACTGTGATGGTGGCTTTGGATCAATTTAAGGCCTTCCGTTTTCGGAGGTTCTTCCTCTGAATTCGTGGCCGGTTGTTGCGGTTCAGATCCGAGCAGTTGCATCTGGGGCGTGATAGCTTTAGTGGTATCAAAGCCTAGGTTATTGACACCTTAGCAAAATGACACCATACTTAGGGATTTAGGACGCGCGAGTGCGTGGGATTCTTTTTGGACTCGAGGCGAGGGTTTAGCAAACTTTTATGTCTTAATTGTGTTATGTTTTGTAGACGATGCCACGTTCTCGGAGGACTGTCACTTCGCAAGCTAATGTACCTGTTGATCCTATTCCACCGGGGGATCTACCACCAGAGAACTCGCAACCAGAAGTATCCTCAGTAAAAAAGCGACAGAGAATGCCGCATGATCCATTACAAGAGATGCTGAGTGTTATTAAAACACAACAAGATCAGATGATGGCCCTACAGGAAGAGATCAGAGGCCTCAAGGCAATGCAAAGTAACGATCCTCGAGGTGGAAATAGCCTTATTGATTTTCAAAAGCTAAATCCTCCTATTTTTCGTGGGTCGACAGATCCTCTGGAGGCGGAGTCTTGGCTCCAGGAGATGGAGAAGGCCTTGACGCATATGGACATCGGAGGAGAGACACAGGTGACTTTCGCCACTTATATGCTTCGAGAAGGGGCTTATGAGTGGTGGAAGTCAGTTCGGGACGGACACAGCGACAAGACACAATCTTGGACATGGAAGGAGTTTTGTAAGATTTTCTATGACAAGTACTTTCCAGATAGTATTCATCGAGCTAAGAAAGCAGAATTCGTACACTTGGAACAGAGTAATCGCACGATTATCGAGTACGAGCTCGAATTTACTCGGTTAGAGCGCTTTGCTCCGGCCGCATTTATGGACCTAATGAATCGGATCTTCAAGCCTTATCTAGACCAGTTTGTGGTGGTGTTTATTGATGACATTCTTATTTACTCGCGGAGTGCAGAGCAACACGAACAACACCTGAGATTAGTGCTCCAGATCCTACGAGACAGGAAACTTTATGCTAAACTAAAGAAATGTGACTTCTGGTTGGAAGAGGTCTCTTTCTAGGGGCATGTCGTGTCCAAGGATGGTATCTCGGTTGATAAAAGAAAGGTCGAAGCTGTGCAGGCATGGCTGAGGCCTACGAGTGCTACCGAGATTCGTAGCTTTCTGGGCCTAGCTGGCTATTATCGACGGTTCATAGAGGGGTTCTCTCGGATCGCCGTCCCTTTGACGCGGTTGACGCAAAAAAAAGAGCGAAATTTGTGTGGACCGATGAGTGCGAGGAGAACTTTCAAGAGCTGAAGCGACGGTTGATCACGGCTCCTATCTTGGCACTTCCTGTGTGTGGTGAAGGCTTCATTGTTTATAGTGATGCATCCTTACGAGGTTTAGGGTGTGTCTTGATGCAAAATGATCGAGTGATTGCTTATGCTTCTAGACAGCTAAAGCCATACGAGCAAAACTACCCTACTCATGACCTAGAGCTTGCCGCAGTAGTGTTTGCTCTTAAGATTTGGCGTCATTATCTTTATGGGGAGCAATGTGAGTTTTACACCGATCATAAAAGCTTAAAATATTTTTTCACGCAGAAAGAGCTAAATATGCGACAACGTAGATGGCTTGAGCTTATGAAGGATTATGAGTTGACAATCTTGTATCATCCCGAGAAAGCGAATGTGGTAGCGGATGCGCTAAGCTGCAAGGCCACTGAAAATTTGGCTACACTGATTACTGAGCAAAAGTATCTTTTAGAGGATCTACGAAAGATAGACTTAGAGGTGACTATTCACGAGCCGGGAGCTCGATTGGCTCAACTTCGAATTCGACCCACATTATTGGATCAAATTAAGTTGGCCCAGTCATCCGATGTTGCTCTTCAGAAGATCCGAGCGGCCGTGGGGGTAGGTTCTCAGATAGAATTTCATATCCACGAGGATGGATCGTTAAGGTACGGTAATCGACTATGTGTTCCCAACGATGAGGCCTTAAAGAGAAAAATCTTGGAGGAGACTCATTCGTCAGCTTACACCATACATCCGGGTAGCACAAAGATGTATCGTGACATAAGAGAAATTTTCTGGTAGGCCGGCATGAAACGAGACATTGCTCGATTTGTTTCACAGTGTCTTGTATGCCAGCGGGTCAAAGCTGAGCACCAGAGGACGGCGGGATTATTGCAGCCGCTGCCGATACCCGAGTAGAAATGGGAGAAGATTACTATGGATTTTGTGGTAGGGTTACCACGTACACAGTTAGGGTCCGATGCGATTTGGGTGGTCGTCGACCGGTTGACTAAGTCTGCGCACTTCATACCTATTAAGGTGAGCTATCCTTTGGAGAAACTTGCGAAATTATATATCAAAGATGTGGTGAGACTACATGGTGTCCCGGTATCCATCGTTTCAGATCGAGATCCGCGATTTGTGTCGCGATTTTGGCATAGCTTGCATGAGGCTTTGGGGACTCGCTTGGATATGAGTACGGCATATCATCCGCAGAGCGATGGTCAGTCAGAGCGCACGATACAGATCTTAGAAGATATGTTGCGAGCATGCGTGATTGACTGGGGTGGGTCGTGGGACCGGCACTTACCATTGGCGGAGTTTGCGTACAATAATAGTTATCAAGCCAGTATACAGATGCCCCCTTTTGAAGCTCTCTATGGAAGAAAGTGTAGATCGCCTATCCACTGGGATGATGTTGGCGAGAGACAGATTCTAGGGCCTGAGCTGGTCCAGCAAGCTAATGAAAAAGTGCGGGTTGTGCGAGAACGTCTATGAGCCGCACAGAATAGACAGAAGAGCTATAGTGATAGTCGTCGGCGAATGTTAGAATTCACAGTTGGTGATGACGTGTTCCTGAAGGTGTCGCCAACCAAGGGGGTAATACGGTTTGGGCTTCGAGGAAAGCTGAATCCGTGTTACATTGGACCTTTTGAAATACTGGAACGAGTCAACAACGTGGCGTACCGAGTAGCATTACCGCCTTCTCTTGCTGGGGTGCATAATGTGTTCCATGTGTCGATGCTGCGAAAGTATGTTCAAGATCCAAAACACGTCATCGACTATTCTCCAATTCAGCTGAGAAAGGACCTATCATACGAGGAGCAGCCTATCCGGATCTTGGATTGAAGGGAAAAGGTTTTGTGAAAAAGGACGGTTCAGCTGGTACGTGTGCTGTGGAGGCATCACGTGGAGAATGAGGCGACGTGGGAGCCGGAAGAGGAGATACGGAGCAAATATCCTCAGCTCTTTCCAGATTCTGTTAAGTAAATTTCGGGGACGAAATTTCTTTTAAGGGGGGTAAGATGTAATACCCGTATCTAATTAATTTAAATTAGAATTTAAATATGTGGCCATGATTGTAGTTTTGTGATAAACCCGTTATTAAATATTTTTGATTTATTTGTACCGTCGGATTAAGCGGATTCGGTTGGATTTGATTTTCGGATTAATTATACTCTAATACTAGTTAGAGTAGGATTGAGATTTAGCCCTAATTAATCACCTATAAATAGGTAATTTAGGGAGGGTGTACGGCCAAAAATATTATAATAATAAATATTGTTGCCGGATTCTTTGTGCAAGCGTGGCCGCCGGCGGGAGCAAGATCCGACAATCGTGGGGGAGAGGAAAAAGAACGAGAGCGAGGTGAGTCTCCAATAATTAGTTTTCTCGTTTTTTTCTCTCTTTTCTTTCTTCTTCTATCTCCCAATCTTATCCTCTCTCCTCGTTGTACCGCCGCCGCCGTCGCCGGAGTGGTCGCCGGCCACCTACGGACGGGTTGGGGTGAACCCCCTATGGGGTAACCATGGTTGGCCATGAGAGGGGTATGAGAGAGCTTCTTTGTTTGAGTTGGGAAGAAGAAGAGAGGAGATGGGATTATTTTGGATCTGGCTAGACCCGGTTCACGGTGGACCACGTTAATTTTTGCATGATTTATTTTTATATTTAGGTTTCAATTTATCGTAACGATATTAGACGTAATTAAGTTGTTAATTAGAGTGTTTTGCCTCTATCGGTTGAATTATATTTAATTGGAAAAGCTTCTGGTGCACGTTGCTGATGCTGGATCGGGTGCAGCGAAATTTTGGTGCTTATAATGGCTTAAAAGATCAGCCAGGGACCAATCTGTAAATAGCAGTTTTGGTTTTGGGGACTGATCCGTAAAAGAGGCATAACTTTTTGTCCGTAAGGCGGAATTTTGCGATTCAAGCGCTATAGGACTCGTCTTGAAAATACGGATAAGATCGTGTGGTCTAATTATCCTGATTTAATGTATAATTTTCGCAGAATTTTTAATAGTTAAAGGGCTTGTTTGAAAATATATTTTATTTGGGTCTTTTCGTCGTTGTAGGTGCTGAGACAGCCGTAAAACCTCAATCTTAGAACGTGACGAATTTGTGAGCACTAATAGAGGCAAGTAAATAGCTACTTTCTGCAAACGGTAGAAAATATGCGGATCCGAGTGGGTTCGGGACATAATTATTATCTGTTCTGTTTACTAATTGTTGATACATCCGAGTGGATTTTATAATTATTATTAACAGACATGGTTTATTTATTTTGCACATTATTATTATCATGTTCTATTATTGGATATGACTGTTGCGGTCGGATTCCTCGAAGGAGAGGGATTTATCCGGTACGCGGTTTCCGAGGAGAAACAGCGCGTAATTGTAGCTCTCGCGGTTAGAGCGACGGAGTGGAGATGCTCTAAATTATGACCTTTGTGGTTTCAAATTTAAATTATCGTTATTCTTGAAGTAGATTTCTTGTTAAGCATTGCGCTTACTTTTGTTGTCTACTGTTTCAGGTACCGAGAGTCGGGGTGTGTGAGATAATTGGCCGGCGAGAACTCGTTAGATAGATTTTAAATTTTGGACATATAATTTATTTTGACATGAGATTGATTATATGAACATTTAGAAGTTATTGTTTAGTTTCGTTTTAATTAATAAATTATTTAGTTTTTAACTGAGATGATGGCTTTGGATCAATTTAAGGCCTTCCGTTTTCGGAGGTTCTTCCTCTGAATTCGTGGTCGGTTGTTGCGGTTCAGATCCGAGCAGTCGGATCTGGGGCGTGACAGAAAGAAACATTAGATAATATCTGAAATTGATGCATGGATGCTACTAATAATTTTTACCCAATCCAACCGGTTAACCATTTGGTTAACAATAACTCACAAACTAATCCCAAGCATCGGGGAGACGCAAGCTACATCCGGACGGGACCGTCTACTGGGGGAGACACTAGCTCTTGATCTAGTTGAGATGACTACTCCGGAGCTCATCGCTCAAGAAGGAGCGACGTTCCTTGAGCATAAGACTATTGTGAGTATGATTTGATCCTCCTTTAGATGGTCCAATGCATGACAATGCCACACTTTACTCTAACTAGCTCTTTATGCTAGTTTTACAATTTCACTCTCAATGCTAATCAAATCTCTAGTCATGATGTCACCAAATTTACTATTATCATAGTCCTCAATAAAATTCACACATTCATAGGGTTTTATGTCCATATTCTATTGTCCACATGTTCTTTACATTGACAGAAATTTAATTGCATAATGACAATTTTTCTATAATGCATTGAATATAATACAATTCACGTATATAGATATGCTCAATGATATGACATAGATATAAAGAGGGATTCGAAGATTTCGGATAGCACCACCCACCTGTAGGGATGCCAAAACATTGGAACCAATATCTCGAAGCTCACAATATCAAGTTCTCGTGACTCGATGCGAATAAAGCTAAAATGATGTCTATCGTAATTAGTACGCCGTAGGTCCGTCGGAATATCGATTTGAACTTCCGAGCACGTCAAACCTTCATTATAAGGTAATAAAAGGGGTTAAATTTAAGTCACATTCTCATTTTAACAAACTTTGCATTTTAGCCCCAACTTATATACATATGTTTATTATTAACATATACATATACCTAGTCCTACTATTAAGCTTCTTATCAATTCCATACTTTAGTAATTGAGAACTAGGGGCAAATAATACCAACTCCAAACAGGATTTAGTGTGATTCTAGCTTAGATTTTATCTCCCAACCACTACTCCCAAATATACATATACATATACATATTACATAGAGTTAGCTCCATAGAGCTAACTTTTCTTCACAGCAGGGCATCTTTCCAATCAGAATTAAAGATCCCTTTACTTCAGATTTTGCTCTAACCATCCATTAATATGTATATGTATATGTATGTATGCAGTTTTATTGTCACGTCCCGCTATCGCCAATTTGGTTGATTCGGGTCAGTAAACAGACGCCGAACGGACAGAACCTCCCCTGTCCGCCCAAGGCTCAACAACAACAAGTACATATATAAAGAAATAAACAATTCCCAGGACAACATTTCAATATACATGGCTTGCACGAGGGCAAGCAACAGGAACAAGTGAAACTGAACTATAAAACTGGATAACTAAAGCATTTAGTTATTTACATTATTTACACTTTCATTTACATTTTTCTTTACATCAAATATGTACAACATAACTCAAAATGGTATACCACTAAACTCGGGTGTCTGCTAGCTAAGCTGCTGGGCTCTTGCCGCGATCCTCGGCCACACCACTCGCGCTGGAACCTGTATGGTTAGTGGTATGAGAACTACTAAAAGTTCCCAGTGGGTTTGGCCGCCGACCTCGCCGACTCACCCACTAGGTCTATTCAAACATATGTAGGCAAGAAAAGTAAACAGATAGTAACCAACTATAACATGTAACTACTACAATGCCTGTACAAAGCTGAAACAAGCAATATATGATAACTGATAAATATGCATGCATGCTTTTAATGAAATTACCCAATCAAACTGGTTAACCATTTGGTTAACAATAACTCACCGACGATATCCCAAATATTGGGGAGACGCAAGCTACATCCCGACGGGACTGTCAACTGGGGGAGACGCTACCTTCTGGTCCAGTTAAGATGACTACTCCAGAGCTCATTGTTCAAGGAGGAGCGACCTTCCTTGAACATAAAACTGATGTGAGTATGATCTGATCTTCCTTTAGAAAATCCAATGAAAGACAATACCACACTTTACTCTAACTAGCCCTTTATGCTAGTTTCACAATTTCACGCTTGATACTAATCAATGATGTCACTAGATTCACTATTGTCATAGTCCATACATTTATAGGGTTCTATGTCCACATACTAATGTTCATAGGTTCTTAATATTGATAGAAATTCAAATATTCAGTTATCACTTGCATAATGCCAGTACCCTATAATGCATGAATACGAGTAATTCATATATAAACATGCTCAATGAAATATCATAGACATAAAGGAGGATTCAAAGATTTCGGATAGCACCACCCACCTGTAGGGATGCCAACAATCTAGAATCAACGTCTCAGAACGTATCCACCACGAGCTCTCGCGACTCGGTGCAACTAGAGATAACACTACCTCAATTAGTGAACCGTAGGTACGTCGGAATGTCAACTCGAGCTTCCGGGCACGTCAAATTTTCCTTCCTAGAGGAATAAAAGGGATTTAATTAAGGTCGCATTAAAAATTTTCACAACTTAGCATTTCGACTCCAAATTGTATGTCTATTGCTACTATAGCAGCCTCTCCACTAAACTTTAAACAGCATTAGCATTTTCTCACCTATTACTTTCTTTTAGGCTAATTTCTACTACCACTAGTAGCCCTTCTATGCAGAAATCAAAGTGGATTTACCTCAGATTTCATTTACAATAATCTAACACCTACATTTCTATATGCATGTAGGCAGTTTGCAAGTACCAGTTTGCATACTTGAAATTGTTAAATTTCAGCTGCAGCCCCCTAGAAACTAATTTCAGCAATTAATATTCTTAATTTTGTACATTCTTCTATCGGAATTAACATTTATTAATCCTGGGAATAAGTGTCCATCTCACCTAATTCAAGGCTCCATCAGATTTGCTGCAGTTGAACTACCAAAGAAGCTCCACCAAGGTTTCTTCAAGGTGGGCGCCCAGTTCCTGCATCCATATATCATCCAGGCAGCCACCCTGCAGCAGCAGCCCTACAATTTCAGCATCATCCACCCTCTATTTAGTTTGTTAAAGGAATATATATCTAGTCCTACACCAGGGATAGGACATATTCTTCTCCAATTTCATTTCTAATCTAAATCTTACCTTAATTTACTGCCTAATCAACTTGTTCCAACTCCAACAGCAATTAGACTTCAATGCTGAAATATACTCTACTACTTTCCTCCTTGCAGCCCTGTTAACCTAGAATAATTAATTCTATTGTTTACCACTCTTCTAACATAACCAATACTCATTAACCCAAGAAATCATATTATTCTTACCTGAGTTTGAACTCCCCCAAGTTCACTTTCAGCTCTAACAGCAAAAGGAAACTCTAAAAATCTGCACTTCACTCTTCCTTCACAGCCCCTATATTACTTTAGAGTAAGTAATTCTAGTACCTAAAATCCCTTTAATATAATTCTTATCACTCAAACCAGGAAAGACCCATTCACTTACCTAGTTGGAAACTTCACCAAAATCCCTCTTCAATTGGGCGCCCAGATCTCCATAAGGCAGCTCTCCAGTAGCTCCACAATTCTCTTCACAGCACACTTAGAGACTACAACTTTAGTCCTTTAAACCCTCCTAAGATAATAATACTCAAATTCAGCTGAGAATCAAATTGTTTACCATAAGTGTTACACCTCCTTAGCTGAATTTTCCTACTCAAAAGTCTCTCTCAGCTGACTTCTTGCTCGGCAACTCCACCAGCAAGAAACTCCCTCCAAACCTGCTCCTAGGCTGAGAGAAAAAAGAGGAATAAATGGATGAGAATAAGCTGATGGAGGGAATATCCAGCATGTGTACATCTTCAGGTTCACTGGGTTAAAGGGATAAGGCTGAATAATTACAATCTAACCCCACAAACCAGCAAAATTGCATTTCAGTCCCTGCTGCAGTTTTATAGGCTGGTACCTCACTGAGGTACACACCTGTACCTCACTGAGGTACACAATACAATTCTGCACTTGCAGAATTTCCTGGCAGCAGCAGTAGCATCAGCCCCTTTGCACTTCCACCATGCTTCAAATATTTCTAAGCATTTCTAATCGCTTCCAAATTATACCAAATAACCTCTACGAGTTGCTAATTTAATTTGGAAGCAATTAATTTTTATTTTAGCATTATTGTGATCAATTTGATCACAATTAGCTACATAGTCGAAATTCGACATATTACATTTATATTGTTTCCAAGTACTAATTCCAGTTCTTACACATCCACCAGCATCATTCCAATTCGGAATTGGCAGTCAACTTACCTCCAATATCATCCCTACTGAGTTATACATGTATGTACTTATACATGTATACATGTTATTCCAGCAGTAACCAATCCTTTTACCTCAGGTTTCAATGGTTCTTCAGCTGATTTTCTTCTCTACAAACTTTCTTTCAGCTCCAACAGCAAGGAAATGATGCTGAAATTCTGCACTTCGCTTTCTCCTTCGCAGCCCCTATGTAGATTTAAGGTAAGTAATTCTAATGTTTACAATTTCGTTAGAGTAATCTATATCACTTGTACCAGGGGAGAAGTATCCATCTTACCTAGATTTAAAAGTCTACCAGGTCTTCTTTAATTCGGAATACCAAAGCGGCTCCACCAATCTTCTTCAATTCGGGCACCTAGATCCACCAAAGTTGCAGCCCTGCAGCAACTCCCTTTTCTTCTGTCTGCCTCCACGAATGACGTACCTCGCACGGTCGATGAATTTTTCGGGGCCGTGGGGTAGTATTCATGATTCAGATGAGTATTTATATGTATATGTGGGTATCAGGTTTTGCGAGTCCATGGCTTCCAATAGATGCAAGCATCTACTGTTAATTACCCCCTGTAGATTGGGGCACCTTCGATTAAGAGACCTTTATAGATTGGATGAGATGGATCGTATCTTGGTTTACTGAATCCTAAGTATATGTATTAGGATTCAGTTGGATTTGAGGTTGATTAGGCCCTAAGTATATGTGTTAAGACCTAATCGATATTAAACTCTATGTATTAGAGTCTAATTGGTTCATAAGATATGGGTATGAGATCTGGGTATTGGTTCATGGGATTTGGGTATTGGTTTATGGGATATGGGTATTAGGTTGGATGTATGGTTCATGGGATTTGGTCCATGAGGTTTGGTGTATGGTTTGTGGGGTTTGGTCCATGAGGTTTAGTTGTGGTTCATGGGATTTG
>NC_033635.1:5883435-5903848 GCF_001540865.1 Ananas comosus
GGATTTGGTCCATAAACTTGGTTTTGGCTCATGGGATTTGGTCCATGAGGTTTGGTTTTGGTTCATGGGATTTGGTCCATGAACTTGGTTTTGTATGTGGACTTAGTTTGGTTTGGGTTTGGATTTGATTCTGGAATGGGTTTGGGGTTCTTTATGTGGACTTGGTTTGGTTTCGGTTTATTTTGGTTTTGGGTTGGATGTTTATTTGGACTTGGTTTGGTTAGGTTTGGGCTGTTTGGCTTTGTATGTGGACTTGGTTTGGTTTCGGTTTACTTGACTTGATTTAGGTTTGGGTTTATTTGGATTCCAGTTTAGGTTTATTTGTGGGTTTATTTGTGGACTAGGTTTGCTTTGGGTTTGGATTTATTTGGGTTCGAGTTTGGGTTTATTTGTGGGTTTATTTGTGGACTTGGTTTAGTTTGGTTTGGGTTTGGGTTTATTTGGGTTCGTGTTTGGGTTCTGGTTTGGATGCTTATTTGGACTTGGTTTGGTTAGGTTTGGCTTTGTATGTGGACTTGGTTTGGTTTGGGTTTATTTGGGTTTTGGGTTTGGTTTGGGTTTGGACTCGACTTGATTTAGGTTTGTAGGTGAACTTGATTTGCAATTTGGGTTCGCATATGAACTTAATTTACAATTTGGGTTCGCATATGAACTTAATTTGCAGTTTAAGTTCGTGCATAAACTTGATTTGCAATTTGATTTGGGGTCCGAAGAAATCCCCTTTTGATTTTGCCATTAGATTTGGGGTCCGAAGAAATCCTCTATTGATTTTGCAATTGAATTTGGGGTCCGAAGAAATCCCCTTTTGATTTTGCAATTGAATTTGGGGTCCGAAGAAATCCCCGTTTGATTTGAATTTGAATTTGGGGTCCGAAGAAATCCCTGTTTTGATTTTCCAATTCGATTTGGATTCGAGGTTCGAAGAAATTCCCGTTTGATTTGCAATTAGATTTGGGGTCCGAAGAAGTCCCCGTTTGATTTGAATTTGAATTTGATTTTCAAATTTGATTTGATTTGGGGTCCGAAGAAATCCCCGTTTGGTTTTGATTTGGGGTCCAAAGAAATCCCTGTTTTGATTCCAATTCGGGGTCCGAAGAAATCCCCATTTTAATTTTGATTTGGGGTTCGAAGAAACGGGGAATCAAAGATTCCCCTTCCCTCTTCTTGCGATAATTCCCCAGCGATGTTATAGATGTCGTCGGCGAAGTTGTTGACGGTGGCACGGATCTGTTCGGCCGGCAAATTTGATTTGACATATTCGAAGAAATATTGAAGGGTCCGAAGAAACGGGGAATCAAAGATTCCCCTCCACTCTCCCACCGAAGCCATCTAGATGATATGGATGGCTACGATCGCAGGACAAAAGAAAAAAAGAAAAGGGGGGGAAGAAAAGAGATTTTTTTTTGTTTTATTATTATTTTTACTTTCTTTCTTTTTTCTTTCTTTTTTACTACCTGTTGATGGATTCGATGAAGCGGCTCAACGATCTCTCTTTCTTTCCGCGGCTCGGCGATTTCTCCTTCTTTCCGCGGCTCGAGTGATCTCTCCTCTTTTCCGCGGCTCGACGATGTCTCCTCCTTTCAGCAGCTCGGCAATATCTCCTCTTTTGAATATTTTGAACTTGGAAGTGTGTAGCAATCTATCTATTGTATCGTCTCTGTTCAAAAAAAAAAATTTCTCTCCGAATTTGATTTCGGTTCCCGTATTTATAATGGGAGGGGAAGAGTTAGTTAGGAATTCAAAATTCGAAATTCGAATTTTGAATTATTTGCTGGATGGTTGGAGGATGTTTGGGGAGTGGTTGGGAATTCAAAATTCGAATTCGAAATCGAATGAGTTGTTGGATAGTTGGAAGATATTTTGGTTGGGGATTCGAAATTCAAAATTGAATTTTGAATGGGTTGTGGGATGGATAGGTATTCAAAATTCGAATGAATGTTGGTTGAGAGATATTTTGGGAGTTGGTTCGAAGTTCGAAATCGAATTTCGAATAGGGTTATTAGGATAACAGATATTTTTTGGGAGTTTAAAAATTTAAAATCGAATTTGAATATGATATTCGAAATTGAATTTTCAAACGTGGGTGAAAATGTGGGCCGTGATCCCATGAATTGGGCTGAAATTAGGCCCACTTTGATGAAACTTATTGGGCGCAATTATTCATTGGGCTGAGATGAGGCCCGAATTATTGTATAGGCCTAAAATTTTAAAGGGCTTTCATGAGGCCTATTAATTCACATTTATGAATGGGCCTATTGTGGATTTTAAATTGTAATTATTGGCCCCAAAATTTTCTGGTCAACATAAGACCTATCAAAATTGTTTGAGTCTGAATCTAATCGGTTTCGATTATGATTAGGATTTTTTTTTTTCTTTTTTCACTTCAAACATCTTCACAATCACTATTTAATTCCTGGTATACTTATATCAATTTGACTCCTTTAGAAGCTTCTCTTAGGCAGTTACACTAAGCCTAGCTGAGAGCAAGTTACTTACCCCAATTTCCAAGTTTCCTTAGCTGAAACTCCCACTTTGGCAGCTCCAATCAACCCAAAATCCAGGTCTGCCAGCTCTAACAGCCAAAATTTCCACTCTAAGTTACCTCTAAGGCACTTAGCTCAATTATGTGCAACTACTAAACTAAACTTGCCTTACTTTGATGTTCCCTCTGGTTATTCTCAACTTCAAAGACCTTCCTTGCAGCTCCAACAGATTATTCTCAACTCAAAAACTCCTCTCTTCAGCTCAAAATCAGCAATAATGCCTATTCCTCCAACCTCTCCTTCACCTACCAACTTCTAGGGTTTAGAGAGAGAAAGAGGGAAAAAGAAATGAAGAGAAGTAATGAAGAGGGGTGCTGGATACGTGGACACATGCAGGGAACCAGGGTTAAAGTTATAAGGCTGGAATTTTGCACATTAACCCACCAAACACCCAAAAGTGCATTGCAATCCCTGCAATTTCGCAGGCTGGTACCTCACTGAGGTACCCGAGATACCTAACTGAGGTACTCAATACAATTTCTGCACTTGCAGATTTCTGGCAGCAGCAGCAATAGCAGCCCACTTCGCACTTCAACTTCGTTTCAAATACTTCTAATCACTTCCAAAACATACTAATACACCTCCACAAGCTACCAATTTAATTTGGAAGCATTTAATTTCTATTTTAGCATTTATCTTGATCATTTTGATCAAGATTAGCAACATAATCAACTCCAACACACTACATGGCAGCAGCAGCGATTGGAGGCCTTTTTGCTCATCTAGTTCACTCCGAATCTATGTAATTACCTCCAAAGCATGCTAAACACTATCCCCAAGCTATTAATTTAGTTCGGGAATACCACATTTACATTATTGCTTCTCTTTGAACAATAAAATTCTGAGTTAACCTTGTAATCCAAAACTCTCTTTCATTTCACGCCCGGTTTGCATCAAACACTCAATTGTTCTCAGAAGTCACTCCCACGCATCCAAATTGATTCGAGAATACTACAAATCATTCTCTTGCCTCACTTTGACTTATTTATTCAAAGTTAGCGTCACAATCCAAAATTCTAAAACGAGTTCGTTTCGCGTCCAATTTGCGTCGAAATACATAATTACCTCCAGAACTCCTTCCCACACCTCCAAAATCACTCGGAAATGATATATATCCAATTCAAACTTCACTTTGATCTTCCAGAGCAAAGTTAGCATTGAAACCCCAAAATTTTAGTATATTACAGGGTCGGCCCAGCCAGCTTACATCGGGCGAGCGGGCCTGAACTAACCCACTACGAGGGTGCATACCCGGCCCGCCATGTTGCAGAAGTGCGGGCACGTTCCCGCTGCGCTGCAGGAGTGCGAGCCGGCCGGGCTAGCGTGGCTATGGGCTAGCAGACCTTCTTTCTTTTTTCTTGTTTGTTTATTTATTTTTTATTTATAAAAAATAATAAATAAAAATTTGAAAATATTTTATTCCTGTGTGGTAATTTTTTTGTAGGGTACAAAAAAAGAACTGATTTTTTTGTTCATGTGTGGTACATATTTTTTAGGCCAATTTGCATAAAAAATCAACTAATTTTGAGATTTTGCAAATGTGGACCACCTTTTTCTATTTTGCAGATTCGGACCAGATTTTTCCTCGTCTGACCAAAATATGTGACACCCCAATAATCCCACATCGGATGGGAATGGGGTTGTCATTGGGTTTATAAGAGACTTAGACACTAGTAATAATAACTGGGTTTAAGAATTTTGGGCCGGTTGTTGGGCCCAACGAGTTATTGTTGCTAGTGGGCTGGGTCGTTACATTTGGTATCAGAGCCGGTTCACCAGCTGGACATGTGTGGCGAGTCTCGGCTGAGCCAGGGTCTGGATAACGGGCTAGCGAGACGAGTCTCACATCGCCTGGTGATCTTGGGTTGTGTGTGTGATTGAACTGACGAGGACGTCAGGGCCTGAACGGGGGGAGTCTGTGACACCCCAATAATCCCACATCGGATGGAAATGGGGCTGTCATTGGGTTTATAATAGAGTTAGACACTAGTAATAATAACTGGGCTTAAGCATTTTGGGCCGGTTGTTGGGCCCAACGAGTTATTGTTGCTAGTGGGCTGGGTCGTTACAAAATACCTCTCATCTCCATCAGCCTCACTCATATTCGTTCAGATACGTATATCACAATATACGGCCAATGGGCGAGCATTAAATGTGTCACGCCCCGAGACCCGCCTATTTGATCGGATTTGGGCACGCCGACAGACCGCCGAACAGACAGAGTTTTTCCTGTACATCCTAGGCGTCACAATCCATATAATGCACGAGGTTCCAACCAGGAACAACATTTATACAAAGATTGTATACGAAAGTATCAAAAACATAAATACAACTATACTATTACAAGCATTCATCCCAGGTTTTACATATTATAATTTTTACATTTTCTTCCAAATACAATCATCATTATTACAATATTGTTTTTTCTTTTCTACACCCCTAGCTAGGCCGACTTGGGGTACTGCTATCTTTGGTTTCAATTGTAGGGCGATATCTACAAGCTATGCCCTTTTCTCGCGCCGCCGCGCCTCTCCAGTGTGAACCTGTAATCCCAAAAACCACGCGGGGTGAGAACTATATAAATATAGTTTTCAGTGGGTACGGCCACCCAAGGGAAGAAGGAGGCACTGCAAACATGTTAGTCCAACAGATATCCACATATATATCAATATATATTTTATGCAACTAATAGTGATCCGCAACCTAGAGTTGTTTGGGACCCTTCTCCAACATTCAAATAGAGAACCGAGAGGTTAATTTAGATCAAAACCCCATAAATCCCAAAAACCCCATTCTAACCTCAGCATATGCATAGTCCCCAAATAACCGAAATTAAATAGAGAACACATGCTAGAGACACTCTAGAGACTATTAGAACACTGAGCATTAAGGATTAAACCAAATCCCAAACACTTACCGAAATGCGAACGTCGAGTTGGAAGCACGCCGCTCTACCGAGCGCATGAAGACTCGAATCGTCGCCTCCTACGCGTACCCAAGGTCTTTCTCCTCCAAAACCCAAAGTTTGGGAAAGAGATCTAAAGAGATAAGGGAGAGATCTAGAGAGAGGAGAGCTTCTCTCTCTAGCCAAATGTGTGTGTGGTGGTGCTTTTTGGTTGAGGAAGAAAAAGAAGGGGTTAGGGCCCCTTTATAAGTCAACCCCCCAAAATTACCAATCAGCTCCTGCTATTTCTGGGCAATTTCGGGCTTCGGGGTTCGGACCTTGCACTCAGGGTCCGGACCCTGTAGGTCCAGAAAATCAGCAATTTTTGGTACTTAGCCAAATTTTCAGCAATTTCAGCCTATGGTCCGTTTTCGCTCGTTTTTCCTCGTAGGGCTTCCGATTCATCTCTAATCGTACCGAGACCCCCAAAATATGTTTTCGAGCGCGTTTAAACCATCCTTTCATCCACGCATTGCCGAATTTCGGTCAAGGTCCAATCATAGCTTTTCGAGTTCCGTTTTTGCGTCCGACGCGCACCGAAAACACCCGAAAGCTCCCGAACTTTACCGGAACCATTCTAATAGCTTTCCAAACCAACATGCATTGTAACTTCATAATTATAAAAGTTCGGTATGCTACACCCTCCCCTCCTTAAAAGAAGCTTCGTCATCGAAATTCAAATCACTCCTTAATTGTAGTTATCGAGTAACAGAGGGTATCAATGCACTCTCCCCCTCTGGAGTGGCCTTACACTTATTGGAACTGTCCAAAGGCCCACTACGGAGGATGTGAGACCAAACTCATACACATCTGTCATGTGTAACATTGAAAGTGCATTACGGTGTCTGCAAGTCTCGGTGGTAGCGTAAGTCGATATTCACGACTCCACATGCTCCAACACCACTCGCAACCCGACACACCAATGCCATGCCACTTCCTTCAAGATCAGGACTACCTGCCATCCTCGTGGTATGGATCCAACAAGAATGCACCAACTGGTCGAATGGTCGACCACCACGACGCAATGCACACGGGTAGACCTTCTCGAATCACTCAAGTGCTCACATCACCCTATACGCCTCTTCGTTGCATTCATCCTCTCAGGGAACACACTCCGATTCGATCACCGGCTTTGCATAGAGGCAATATCAGGGGTGCATCGATCCATCGCGAGTGCTTCAACCACATCCGGATCTTTGCTCTACTACGAGATGGCACACTTCGGCACATCTCCAATTTCAATCCTCAAGAGAGCATTATCCTCAAACTCCGCGTGGCTATCTATTATCCAAGTGTCTCCTAGAGACCACTTTATTCTCTCTTTCGATACCATATGCCACGACCAACTCGAATCGTTCCTACCATGAACTCACACGAACACTCCATTCGTGAATCTAAGCCAAACTCCTTGACAAAGTTACTGGCCAAACCACTCATCTCGGTTTCCACAGGTGAGCCACAGGCTACCATCCTTCGTAGGCCTACCGCCTAAACCTGTCTCAATCACGCGCAGCGTCTGTCGCTGTAACACACTGGACCTGTGCAAATTGCGAGGTTCGAGTGTTTGATTTGGGTTCCTAGCTTTCCCACACTTGGTGGAAGGTCGTAGACTGTATTCCGACCTAAAAGTTCGAAATCTGGATTTTGGCTAAGTCCTGAGAGTTTCACTCTCGGGGACCGGTCCCTGGTGGGGAGAGACCGGTCCCCCGTTGCGTGTGATGCGGCTGAGCCCGAGGCAACCGGTCCCGTGGGGGGGAGAGACCGGTTCCCGAGAGCATGGTTTCGGGAAGGTCCTGAGGGACCGGTCCTAGGCAGGAAGAGACCGGTCCCTCTGCCCGAAATTTGCCCAGGCAAGGCTGTGCACATGATGGAAAGTTGAGGGGGCTAGCTGGATTTTGTTGCTTGAGAGGGTGTTATATGGCTTCTCCTCTCCCTCTCACCCTCATTTCTCGCCCCCACACTCTCCCCTACACTCTAGAGAGAGAAGAAGAAGGAGAAGGAGAAGAAAGAGAGCATCTTAGTGACCTTGAGCATCTTTCTCTTCCCTTTTGCTCACCATTGGAGGCTTGGAGCTTGTGGTTGGAGCTTTGTGGAGGATCAACCTCCACCCTTCGAGCATTTTGAGCTTGGTTTGGTGCATCCTAAAGGTTAGTAGATGGTTTCCTCCCTCTAGATCCTAATTTTGGAGCTTTCGTTGGTTGAAACCCTAGATTTGGATTTTAGGGTTTATTTTGGGGATTTTTGATTTGGAGGCTTTGGGACCCAATTGATTGGTTTAGAACCCTTGTTTAGGTGGGATTGGAAGGACTCTAACTCCTATTTGGAGATCGAGAGAGCTTTCTTCGCATTCGGTGAGTTTTTCTCCACCTTAGCTTGAGATGGTTAATGATCAACCTTATGGTTGTTCGTAAGGTTCGTTTAACTTTTGTTCCTACATCTTTAGGGTGTTAGGAGACTAGTGGACACCTTCGTCGGAGCAAACGAAGGAGCACAAGAGTTGTGGTGGGTTTGGCTTCATGAGAACGGGGCAAAATGGCCCCTACGCTTGTTATGCTTGTCGTAACGTCTTTTTGAATGCAAATCCATGCTAGATAGGATTTATGTGAATTTTGGAACACTTAAAATACATGCCTTATGTATCATGAAAATTTCACTCTATATAGTAGAGCATTATGGGTAAACTTCATGCATGCGAGAAGTGTTCGTATTAGTGACTTGGAAACATGTCTCTTATGTTAGAAATCGCTCAAATTATGCATTTGCAAATAATAAACTCATGTTTGGACTTAGTAGACAAAATGCCATAAAGGGGCACTTGACATAGTAAATGGTGAACTACAACGTAGAGATATAGTGATAGGCCATTGAACATCTGCTATATTCCATGTTAGAGACATGATGGCATAGAGATAGGCCATTGAGACATTTGATACACATTCCATATTGGTAGACATGAGGACTTGGTATTTGAGACGGATCTTATGCTATTTGCCATTGTGCTCATTCGCACATGCTTGTGAGGGTCGCTCCCAACAAGCCGGCACTCCGGAGATGGCCATCGCGATACATATTGGCTGTGCGGGATTGGGCACCGAAGTGCATTGCCGTGGGCTAGGCTCATTCCTAGAGTGGGGATGTTGACTACCACGGGGCCATTAGGCTCGGCACCGGTCAAACAGCCTACGGGTGGATCTCAGGGCTAGACAGCCTTCGGGCGGGTCTCTTCAGATTTGACTTGGAGCATTTATCATGCCAGGTGGGCATTGATTATAGTAAACAATGACATCTTTACTATTTGACTTATGGATATCATACTAGCGATGTTTGGGTACATTCATACGAGAATAGCTTTTCTTACTCATGCTAAATCATGCTAAGTAGAGATATCATGTGGTAATAAATATTCATGCTTATTTACTTATCGTACTTATCACTCTTGTTTATATCCGTTTACTGACCCCTTTTTAGTTTGGGCCTAGTGGTGCATATCACTGAAGCCAGTAATTGCCCACTGGGAGTTATTATTCAATAATTCTCACGCCAACTGTTTTATGATTTTATTTCAGAGCCTTCGGCACTGGCGGAGGCACGGGATCGCGGCAAGGGAGTCGCATAGCTAGATAGCGGAGCTTGCTGTTGCTCCTAGGTGGTCGCTCTCTTCTTTTGGTTTTTGTGTGAGAGAGAGAGTGTCACGCCCCGGGACCCACACTACAACAAAAAAGGGATATAGCGACACTTTTAAATGTCGGTATAAATCAATAAAAGTGCTGCTGGCTAAATTACCGACACTTTTAAAAAGTGTTGCTATATGTGGCGTCGCTAGGTATATAGTGACACTTTTTAAGAGTGTCGGTATAACTTAAAAAGAGTGCTACTAATATACCGACACTTATTTAAGCTTTTAGCAGCACATAAAAGTGATACAAAATAATATTCTAGCAACACTTTTTTTAATTTCAGCGACACTTTACAACTGTTCCATTTCTTTAAATATCCAAATTTTTCTTGATGCATCACACTTTTTAAAATATAATACCACTCTACGATGATTATCATTAAGCATACCTTTAATTTTATTCGCCTTGATTTGCATTAACAAAGAAAGCATATAAAAGAAGTTTTGTAGTTACACTAATTAATACCAAAATGTCTCAAGGTATTATCCATATATTTTTAAACGAGTATTTAGTCACTAAATCACAGTACCAATAATTTCTAGCTTTTCAACCCAAGAGAAGGAGAAATGAAAACAAAATCTAATAATATCATATCAGATCCAGTCGTAGTGAGCTCGGCAATTAAGATGTTGAACCTACAAATTAAATAATACTAAAATTAATAAAAGATTAGTCAAATAATCTTTTAATATGAAAACCAATTAATATAAGTTTAATTTTACCTGAAGGGCAATGAGGTTGTGGATGAATATTACNATTAATAAAAGATTAGTCAAATAATCTTTTAATATGAAAACCAATTAATATAAGTTTAATTTTACCTGAAGGGCAATGAGGTTGTGGATGAATATTACGAGCGTTAGATGCGTCTGAAACCTAAACAAATAAATTTTTTAGTATTAGATAATCATTTCAATATCCTACATTTTATGGTTCAAAAGAACAAAAGAGATTGCCCCAAATATCAATTCACTTAACAATGGATGAAAACATGAAATCAATTAAGTTAGAGCTGAAAGCAATTAATCATATTTTGATTAAGAGAAGAATAAAGAGGAAGCAAAAGAACAAAGAGATGCTGAAAATTTTGAGTGGTTTCTAATCCTTGCCTTACATATAATCAATAATACAAATAGGAATTTTGAGTAACCGGACTTTGTTATGCCTATCTAATTGAAGAGTAACATAACAAGGAATTGTAAAATCATCCACGACAGTTATGTGGGATTTCCAATAACAGTCAAAAATGCACAATGGTCAATAAATTTCATGTTTCCTTTCAATACATATGTGATGTACATACAGATCTAGAGTTAGAAAGAACAACAAGACACTTTAGTGTTCTGCTAAAGAAAGTAAATACTTTAAGTCCAATTAGGTAACAATCCAATAACATGAAATTGCACTCTAGTTAATACACATTACTAACCAGCAACAAGAAATGGGTTCATAACCTGGTCAAATAGATTTCAGTTCAACATTATATCCCCATAATAATGATCTTGACATATGGTGGATACACTGCCAGAGACAAAGTCAAAAGTTAAACTAGCATGACCAGCATAACCATGACTGTCGTAAAGCAACTCCTTCTGACACAAAGCTAACTTCTCCCCATGAATCTAACCGAACAAGCATTTTCGTAAAAGACTGCAGTTTTGATAATTTTATATGAAAATTCACATTTCACGGGGATATGTATGTTAAAAGGCAGCCCTCCCCAAGAAGAAATTCGAAAAAGAAAGGGTTAAAAAAAACTCAAGTATCTTTCTAGTAGTAAGAGCTAATTACCAGAAGAAGAACATTGACAGTGAGAATTATAGCACCCGCTGCAAGGACCGCAAAAGCAACAGCAAATACTTCAGACTGAAACAGTTGAAAAGGGCATGTATATTAGCCATCACCACCACTGAAGCAAATCAAGATGAAAAATGCTACAAGAGCGATTAAGATCCAGCAACAAGATGATTAGTAATTTACAACATAAAATTGCATGGCGTATAAGAAGTTCAAACTTATCGCCAAGTTCTTTCATTTGCTAAACAAATAATAAGAGTTTACAAAATGCTGATAGAGTAATAAGCAATAAAGAGAAATAAAAGGAATACAAGATGTAGAAAGGCAGTACACAGCAATTCCTAGGAGTCAAGAATGAGGGAATAAACAAGAACTAGAAGAAATTATCAGACAGAACAGTATTATATGAAGATTTAAGATTGAAAGAAGTGGAGATGCCATATATACAAAGGTGCCACAAAGGGAAATCATCATTAAAATAATACTACTTAGTTTACAAAATAAATTCATCTACACAAACAAAAGGAAGAACCTAAAATATTTAAGCATGTCCCAAGAGATTTAAAAAAAAAAATCAAATATAAGCATATAATAAGAACCAACGAGGGAGGAAAAGTGGAAAGACAATTAATGCAGCACATTTTCTAAGTAATCAGGAAAGGCAATCAATGACTTCATATTGCTATTCTATTCACTAGAAGTATTTCAAGCATTGTTTAAGCAATATAAGGGGTCATCTTAAGAGCCATGGATTCTTTATTTTGCATAGTGAACTTCTCTTTAAAAGACAACAATCCTCAGAAATCATCAAGAAATCAAACAATAATATACTTACATATCCAACACCTGAAATCAAATACATCTCTCTACGTATGAATATTTCCCACCGGCAGAGTTTTGAGGAACGGGCTCTGACAAAAGCATCTTTCAACGCACATATAGGATTCATCCAGCATGGCAGCAACAAAACAAAATAATCAAAATTAAGCTTGCGTCATTTATTTCCATATTTAGAATGGAGCAGTCCGCCAAAAATTCATTCACTTGGTTATATGCTTAACTGCTCCCAAGCGTCGAGGTACATGGACTTGCATGTAGGAATTGGGTGTGGATATACGTTGGATCCTGCTGATTCCCTAAAAATATCTACTAGTGACAGCCTATGCAAATGGTATTGTCAAACACACAAAAGCTAGTAAATCCATTCTAAGATGATCTGCCCTATCTTGAGTTTATTCACTCAAATGCCCAAGTGTCAGGACATCATCCAATCACGCTCCAGAAGTCACTTGAATTTGGAGCTGAAATTTGTTTACTACAATAAAAGAAAATTTATCCTATCAGCCTACACATCCACACCTTTATGCACATCATCAACAATAGATAATAGAGGAAACAAAAGATATACAAATTCAAGGACAATACATCATAATAAATTTAGAAAGTTATATTCAAATGTTACAAGAAGGATACATCACATAACTATCCAAACTCTTGACTGTATTTCAACACAATGTGAATGGCAACAAAAAAGAATTATTCTTGAGGTAAGCATGACAAACTAGTTTAGAAAATTTTAGGTTATCTAGTTCAAAATATAGTCATTTACTAGTAGATAACAGAGATCTGCAAATATATATGATTCAGATGCATTTAATACTTAATACTGTTCTGAATCACATATGTAACATGTCTGAGATTATGTATCATGCGATCAATTAATTACAAGAGGAGCCAAAATTAGCACACACATTTTATGCGTTGCTAGTTCATCGGATGTTACTTATTTTGTAGAAAGTAGCGGTAGTCGACGCATCTGATGATACTTGTTTTTTTCCCTATTACAAGCATTACTAAGACGATCCTTAAATCTGAAATTGTGAATGTTTTCAACGGCCCTGATTAATTAGACAGTGATAATCAAAATGAAGAATAGGCTTTTACCTTTTCTATGTCTATGTATAATGATATTACGTCTCATATCTATGAATATTATGAGCCATATGTATATATATGGCACAAAACAAAGCTAGGAATTAAAGAAGAGGCAATGTAACTAATTGGTTCCTTTCACTACGAGACATAGAAAAGGTAAAAGNGACATTTTGGTTTAACCTATATATGAAAGTTCCAATCACGTTGAGAACAAAGTAATTAACCTAGGCTACATTCAACTTCTTAATTTGTTTCTCCCTTGCATTGGAATGGAAATACGAATCTTATAAGAACTTTACACTTGTTGGGTTCATTTTAGGAAAAATAATTAGTTTAAATTATGTTCTAAATCCTCATGAACAAGAGATTCTGACAAGAGATTAATATATAGGAAAATCGATCGATCGAGCTCACCTTCTTCTCCGTCTACCCCTTCCACGCCTTCGATGCCGCCGCGAGCACAACCAGGTCGCCGGACTCCTGCTTCCCCACCACCGTCGTCGCCTCGACGTTTGGCGCTTACTCCTCCGACGACGGTCCCCGCGAGATCCTTGCGGCCGAACTCCGGCCGCCGGAACCCTAGCTCATCGGTTGCCGCCGCGGAGGAGGAGGAGGAGAGCGAGGAGGTTTGAGCGAAGGGAGAAGAGGCTGCGATGGGGTTTGAGCGAAGGGAGAAGAGGATGCGAGGGGGTTGGAGCAGGGAGATCAGATTTTTTTTGTATTTGGGCTGGGCTTTCTAGTCGAAGAGAGCAAGGGCCTTGCTAGGTTTTTTTAATAATTTAAAAGTTTTTCAACTTTGGTTTGGGTAATTAGGCTGAGTGGGGTTGGGTGGGATGGGCCAAGCAAGATGACATTTTTTGGGCTTTAGTAGATTTGTTTTTTAAAATAAAAACTATACATAAATAGGACACTTACACTAAAGTGTCCCAAGAAAGTGTCCCTATAACCTACTTTTGTTGTAGTGTATGGACATTTCTGAGGAGGATATTTCCGTTTCATCGGTGTATCGCGAGCAGCAACGTTTATCTGAGGAGCTTCAGAAGTTGTCTGCCGAACAAGCTGCAATTCGTAAGGATGTGAGCAAGATGAAGCGCTTGTTAAATATGATTTTTGACAAATTAGGATGTTGTCGGGCGGATTTACCTCCAGGAGATGATTCTGACTAGGATTTACCGAGCTTCTCCTTTTGTCGTTTTGGCGCTTTCTGACAAAAAGGGGGAGATGATGGGATGATGATGGGATGGTCTTAATGATGATGATGATGCATTTAGCTTAGGACTTTTGCTTAGTTAAGATGAAGATGAACTTTGTTTTGATGCTTTAGGTGTTTGACTTAGTGTTTTTCGTTTAGTTTAACTATGAACTACGAAGTGTGAACTTTAGTTGATTGTTTGATCTTCTTGATACTTCTTGATACTTGAATCTTGATTATGCTTTGAGAATGTTTTTGCAGGAATAATTCAAGACTTCAAGACTCCATGTCTAAGTCATAGAGTTTGTATTAAGGTCGTAAAAGTGTAAATTTTGTTTATTGGATTGATCATGCAGGAGATTATCGTTTGGTGATTGCGATGATCTTCTTTTTATGACTTATTGGTTGTATACGAGTTTTGTAGTATATTTTGTCACGAAATCGCCAAAGGGGGAGATTGTTAAGGATTTTATAGGTTGGCGAATTTCGTAAAGTTGTTTGGAGTCTTGAAGAGTTGATCGCAGAAGTTTTTGAGAAAAGATTCAAATTGGAGGACAAAGACTCATTCGGAAAGATCGACACCTAAGGTATGAAGAAAAGATCATTTGTGGTGAAGATA
The DNA here is from genome assembly GCF_001540865.1 of Ananas comosus. Classification (NCBI taxonomy): domain Eukaryota; kingdom Viridiplantae; phylum Streptophyta; class Magnoliopsida; order Poales; family Bromeliaceae; genus Ananas; species Ananas comosus. Next base: position 5,898,143 of record NC_033635.1, read on the forward strand.
CATAATTAGAATAAGTTCAGAAGGCTTAGATTGCTTTAAAACAACTTTTCTGAACTTTCATGTGTTCTGGGACCGGTCTCTGAGATGGAGAGACCGGTTCCCCCAAGGTCCTCACTGCGTAAACCTTGATGCAACCGGTCCCCTGTGATGAGAGACCGGTTCCCGAACCTTGGTGGTTCTGTCGCGCAGCGAGGGACCGGTCTCAAGTTTGAGAGACCGGTTCCCGAACGTGGGGTTTTTGGTCACGCAGGGAGGGACCGGTTCCTCACTTGAGAGACCGGTCTCTCACAGACCGGTCTCCTCGACAGGACCGGTCTCTGAGGACGACACAGGTTTTTGAAATCGACTTTTTGCAATCCTAGTCTACTTCTAAGTCTTCTAAACATATAAATAAGCTATGTGGGTCATCTAAAATTAAGGCTTTGAATATTTTACCAATTCTAAACCCTAGAAACTTATTTCTCCCCGTTTCAATGCTTAGATTTACATGATGAGTTTCTAGCAATCAACATCGGCTTGATTCTTCGTTTTTACTCGATATTTCTTACGAGAATCAAGTAGATGATTGATTAAAGGTGAACCCTCATAGCTTATGGTTTTCAAAAGTTAAATCACCACAAATCTTCAATTCTACAAGCTCCGGAAGGAGGTTCGGCGCGTGGATCTCGCGTGAAGCCGAAGATTCGGTGGACGCTTCGAGGAGTTGAGGCGTTGACGCTGCGAGGAGTTGCAGCAAGGTCGATTGGTGGATTCCTATCGATCGAGGACCGGCAAAGATCACCGTCAACGAGAAATCGGTAAATTGAGTCGTGTGTTTTTGGTCGAAATCACTTGTACTCAAGTTTTCTTAGTGGATTTTCTTTGCGTGATCGGTCCCGTGGGTTTTTCACTCCGAATTGGAGTTTTCCCACGTTAAATTCTCGGTGTGCTATTTTAATTTCCGCTATTGTGTTTTGTTTGCATCGAGATTTTTTTTTCGAGTTTGCCGGATTTACACCTATTCACCCCCCTCTAGGTGTTACTTACCTTTTAGATCCTCGGGTTCCATATCTTACACGTGGTATGGCCATTACGAGTTCACGGTAATGTCGTTTGGGCTTATTAATGCCCCGGCAGCATTTATGGACTTGATGAGCCGAATCTTCAGGCCGTTGTTGGACCGGTGCGTCGTGGTGTTCATAGACGACATATTGGTCTACTCGAAGAGCGAGGAGGAGCATGAAGAGCACTTGAAAGCTGTGCTGCAAATACTCCGACAAGTAAAGCTTTATGCTAAGTTGAAGAAATATGACTTTTGGCTAAAGGAGGTCACATTCTTGGGTCATGTGGTATCGGGCGACGGAGTGTCAGTAGACCCGAAGAAAATGGAGGCGATCAAGGATTGGCCTCGCCCGACAAGCGTAGCGGAGGTCCGTAGTTTTCTCGGACTTGCGGGCTACTATAGGCGGTTCGTGGAGGGGTTTGCTAAAATAACCACTCCACTAACGCACCTTACTCACGATTGCAATTGGAGCTTTGAGGAGTTAAAGAACAAGTTGACGTCGACCCCGGTGCTTGCCTTGCCGACTCCGGGGGAGACCTTTGCAGTATACAGTGATGCCTCGTATGTTGGTCTCGAGTGTGTACTAATGCAAAATTGGCGAGTCATTGTGTATGCTTCGCGCCAATTGAAGAGTTATGAGAAGAACTACCCGATTCACGACCTCGAGTTAGCCGCGGTGATCTTCGCGCTAAAGCTTTGGAGGCATTGTGAGATCTACACGGATCACAAGAGTCTCAAATATTTGTTCACCCAGAAAGAGTTGAATATGCGACAGCGGCGGTGGTTAGAATTGCTAAAGGACTATGATGTCACTATACTATACCACCCCGGGAAAGCAAATGTCGTGGCCAATGCTTTGAGTAGAAAATCGGCAAATAACCTAGCGACGGCAATTACGCCTCAACCGCTATTGTGTAAGTTTTGGGGTAGCCCAGGGATCTATCTAGATTGTATCTAACACCTAGAGGGGGGTGAATAGGTGTAAAAGCCGAAAACTACAAATCTCAATGCGATAACAGTAAATGCGAAAAGATAAAAATCACACCGAGATTTACGTGGAAAACTCCAACTAGGAGTAAAAAACTATGGGACCAACACGCGATAACAATCCACTAAGAATAAAAGATTACAAGGTGATTTACCGATTCTATGGACTCAAACCTCTCTTTTATCTCCTCCGGATGTCGCCCATACCAACGGGTTGTCCACGCCCCACGTCTGAATCCATGAACGCCACATCCCGAATCCACGAAACGTCCACACTTCAAATCCACGAAGCCTTGCTCACGCTGATTCCACGACGCCCACTCGAATCCACGAGCACACTCCGTCCGGAGCAAGAATACCAAGACTGACGATGATTTATTGCTTAGACAAACATTAAAGAACCATAGAAGATGTTTCTAAGCAATAGCCGGATCAATTCTCCGCGAAGAACAAGAAATTAGGGTTTCAAGAATTGATCCAATAGAAACTTGTTGTTCGAGAGAAGAAAGAATGCACCGAACAAGTTTCTAGGGTTTCAAAACAATATTCTATGCCTTCATTCCTTTTTAGAAACACCCCTACATCTTATTTATAGGTTTAGAAGACTTAGAAACAGATTAGGATTGCAAAAACCCAATTTTAAAAACTGACGTCGTCCTCAGGGACCGGTCTTCTCGAGGAGACCGGTCTTTGGGAGACCGGTCCCTCGAGTGGGAGACCGGTCCCTCATTGCGGGCCTGAAAACACAAGCTTCGGGAACCGGTCTCTCATCCCGGGGACCGGTCCCTTGTTGCGTAGCATGAGAATAAAGCTACGGGAACCGGTCTCTCATGAGAGGGACCGGTTGCATTGCTCTACAATGCACGAGGACCTACGGGGGCTGGTCCTTCATATCAGGGACATGTTCCTGAACCTTGAAAGGCTCAGTTTTGTCCTGATTCGTATTTTAAAATCATCCTGAGTCTTCCAAACACTTTAAACATTTACAAATCATCATAAATGGTATTTAAACTTACCGAGCATTGTATATTCATGTTTTGAGTCTTCGAGTCTTCGATTTTCATCTCTTCTTCTTCAAATATTCAAGACTCCGACTAACTTCACGAAATATGCCAACATAAAATCCGTAACAATCTCCCCCTTTGGCAATTTCGTGATAAAACTAAAAAGTACATCAAAATACTCACAACGCTCAACTCTCCAAACAAAAATGAAATTCATTGCCATCACCAAAACAATGAACTTCTCGCGTGAAAAATCCAAAGAAAATACAAAATTACAATTTCGCAACTCCTAAACGAACTCTATGACTTAAACACAATGAGTCTTGAAGTCTTCGAGAATTTGCAGAAAGAATACAAAGAAAATTTTCTCCTCGAACAAAGTTAGTAAAAAAATGAACATCTCTCTCCCTTTGTTCATGCATCCTTTGTTAATGAAATCTCTCCCCCTTTGTTCATGCATCTAATATGATCAATAAAAATTCACATGAAAAATTTAAAATCTCTTCTCTCTCTCCCCCTTTTTGTCAAAAATTGCCAAAAACAAGTACCAAAAATAGAGAGAGTGCCAATAATGTTAGTGCATGAATAGGATAAATTCACATAGACTTCATTCAATCCACATCAATTTCATAGAAATTAAGAATTTCACTACAAGATCACCAAGATGTAGATAAAATATACTAAAATTTCTTTATCCATATATACGTCAAAATCAAGTCATCAAAAATAATCTAAAGGCTCAAAATCTATCAAGATGTAACGAATTATAAAGATGACTTATGAAGATTCACCAAATGACAGAAAATTTGTCGCATAAACGTTCAAATTCGAGATCAAGCAATAATGTACCTGGGGTGGCTCTTTGAGTATCTTTTTACTAAACCACCTTATTACACCGAAAATTCTAATATATTTATTTTTTTTCAACCTTTTCAGTTATTCTATTAATTTCTATGTGGTAGCTTCACACACTTGCCGTACGACCTGGGTGGTAGCTCTTTCCTACATGTGGTGGTAGTTTTCACACTACCTTTAGGATGTAACTCTTTCCACATCTTTTACGCATATGAGTATTTTCATCTCCTCCTTTTTATTATATTTTTATACATGACTCTCCCTTAATTATGCAATCTCTTATATAAAAGAAAATTTGACAAGTTTTAGTTGATTAGCAAATTTTCATTCATCAAATTCAACACACACAACCGAGATAGATTAAGTACCGAAAGATCACACATGATGTCACGCCCCGGGACCCAGCGGAAGCCCGCCCGGCGCGTGCCCAGACCCTCCATATGTCTACAACATATAAGGCGTCTAAAAACAACAATAATAAAAGCAATAATAAAAGACATCTAGGAGTATCAGAGCATAATAAATGTCTAAATGCTACAACAAGGGATAAGGATAAAACTGTAAATCCACTAAATGAAACATAGAGTAAGAACAATAGGAAATCCCAAATACAAGAGTTAAAAGTAGGTACATAGGTGGTCTCTATACATGGATACAAAATCTCTCACTCTCTCTCAACTACAAAAAGAAAGAGTAAACCACCTAGGCAAAGTACCGCTCCTCGCTAGCTAGCTAAGCGATCCCCTTGCCGCGATCCCGTGCCTCCGCCGGTGCCGAAGGCTCTGAAAAGGAAACCATAAAACAGGGGCGTGAGAACTATTAAAAATAGTTCCCAGTGGGCAATTACTGACTTCAGTGAATGCACCACAAGGCCCAAAGCTACAAAAGATGTCAGTGACTATAAAAGTAGAAAGGCGACAGGTAAGTAAAAATGTAACCTACTACGACATGATATCTCTACTTAGCATGAATAGCAAAAGTATGAAAGCAACTATGCATGAAGTAAATGTCTCCAACTATCATGATGTTCACAGTGTGAAATAGTAAAATTCCGTTGTTTACTATTCTAATCAATGTCCAAGTAGTACACTAAGTCATCATCTGTCCACATGTCATAATGAATGCTCAAGTCGAATCTGAAGAGACCCACCCGAGGGCTGTCTATGGCCCTGAGACCCACCCGAAGGCTGTCTGGCCGGTGCCGAGCCTAATGGCCCCGTGGTAGTCAACATCCCCACCCTAGGGATGAGCCTAGCCCACGGCAATCCACTTCGGCGCCCAATCCCGCACGGCGAGTATGTATCGCGATGGCCATCTCCGGAGTGCCGGCTTGTAGGGAGCGACCCTCACAAGCATGTGCGAATGAGCATAATGGCAAGTAGTCAAACGATCTGTCGCATGTACCAAGTCCTCATGTCTAATAACATGGAATGTATGGAATGTCCCAAAGGCCTATCTCTATGTCATCATGTCTCTAACATGGAATATATATAGCAGATGTACAATGGCCTATCATCATGTCTCTAAGTTGCATTTTATAGTTTACTAATTCCAAGTGCCTCTTTATGACACTTTTTGTTCAACGGGTCCTAAGCATGGCATTAACATGTTTATGATGCATAGTTCACTCAATTCTAACATGGAGTCATGTTCTCAACTTGCAAAACCAAGCACTATTCCCAATGCATGCAATTTACACATATAGCTCTACTATATGGAGTACAATTTTTTTACGATACATGAGGCATGCAAGTTAAGTGTTCTAAAATTCATATAAATCGTGTTTAGCACGAATTTGCATTCAAAAATACTTTACAA